>NC_057734.1:49498916-49519946 GCF_004010195.1 Chiloscyllium plagiosum
AATGCCATTGGTCCTTTGAGGGTCAGAGATGTGAAGCTAACTCAATCCGGAGGCCTGAGTATCCTAGAGTTTTGTTTACCTTTAAGAGGGTAAGAGACACTGATTGGGAATTACATTATGGGAAAGATGACAGAAATAGGGCATTAAATCCTTTCCAATGTTAAAGGGCTCTAGTTCAGACCGCCGCCTGTGGGTTGCAGTGCTTTGAAGACTATCCTGGGGCTGGCTCTGAGATCTCATCCTAGGTTTTGCTCCATTTTGCAGTTTAGTGGAAAGGGAGGGGAGTGAACATGCTTCGTGCAGTCAGTCTCAGTGCCTATGTCCAATTTTCTTTTAACCTTCTCAATCTTACCTAATTCTTTGCTGTCCACCAAAGAGAAGCCATGTCCTCAGGCACAGTTAGTCCATCCTGGCTTAGTTTGTGACACTGCTGAAATAATCTGTTTATATCATTTGGGATATTTCATGTTACCAGCAGCACCTGTTCACTTTATGCAACACAATTCCTGAAGATTCAAAATTATTACGTAATCTTTAGTTTGAGCCATTTCCAAACAGTCAGTTGACAGAATCTGTGTCCCGGTAGGCCCTAGTAAGTAAGATAACATTTTTAGAAGTATTTTGACTGTCAGAACATAGATGTTTAGATGTTTACTGCTTGTGTGAACATTGGTTTTGGAGCTTTGAAGGTTGCTATCCTGATGTTGTGTTGTGGTTGTTGATGATCTTCCAACCATGTTTCAATATGGACACAGTGTCAAAGGGACTGCAGAAACACATGTGACAGTTGGGACTTAGTGGTCACACAACTAACGGTTCAAATCTACCCTCTGTCACACTGATACATCCAGTCGTGAATCAACCCACAATCGCAGAATTGTGACAGCACAGAAAAAGGCCGTTTGGCCCATTGTCCTTGCATTGATTCTATTACCTAGTGCCAATCTCCTGCCTTTTCCGGATATCCCTGCACAGCATTTCTATCCAAATAATCATCTAAAGCCCCCTTGACTGCCTCCACGGACAATGGATAATCAAACAGCAAAGCAGAGGAGAAGGCTTCACAAATTACCCCACCTTCAATGATGGGGGAACCGCACAACCGACAAGCCTGAAGTACTTGCAGCTATCTTTAGAGTCATAGAGATGTACAGTATGGAAACAGACCCTTAGGTCCAACCTGTCCATGCTGACCAGATATCCCAACCCAATCTAGTCCCACCTGCCAGCACCCTGCCCATATCCCTCCAAACCCTTCCTCTTCATATACCCATCCAAATGCCTCTTAAATGTTGTAATTGTACCAGCCTCCACCACTTCCTCTGGCAGCTCATTCCATACACATACCACTCTCTACGTGAAAAAGTTGCCCCTTAGGTCTCTTTTATATCTTTTCTCTCTCACCCTAAACCTATGCCCTCTAGTTCTGGACTCCCCGACCCCAGGGAAAAGACTTTGCCTATTTACCCTATCCAAATCAGTCCCAGCCTGTTCAGCCTCTCCCTGTAGCTCAAATCCTCCAACCCTGGCAACATCCTTGTAAATCTTTTCTGAACCCTTTCAAGTTTCACAACATCTTTTCGATAGGAAGGAGACCAGAATTGCACGCAATATTCCAACAGTGGCCTAACCGATGTCCTGTACAGCCGCAACATGACCTCCCATTTAGTTAGAAGTGTTGAAGGGCTGATCCATCTTGTCCTCTGCATATAGTCCCCTGTATCGCAGATGCCATCTTCAGCCAATTCAATCCACTGTATCCGATATGAACACGTTGAAGCCAAGAAATACAGCAAAGGCTATGGCACCCCTAAAGTCCCCACAATCAGACATGTGCCTCAGACCTAGTCCTGCCCAGGTATGTCCTATCTACGAAAAGCGAGACAAATCCAATCTAATCAATTCTCACCACTCCTACTCAGTTTTGTTAATCGTGCTATCAAGCAGCACCTGCTCAGCAATAACCTGCTCAGTGACGCCCAGTTTGGGTTCCCCCAGGGTCACTCAGCTCCTGACCTCGTTACAGCCTTGGTTCAAACATGGACAAAAGAGCTGGATTCCAGAGGGTGAGGTGAGAGTGACAGCCCTTGACATCAAGGCTGCATTTGACTAAATGTGGTATCAGGGAGCCCTAGCAAAACTGGAATCAATGGGTATCAGGAGGCAAACTCTCCAATGGTTGGAGTCATACCTGGCACATTGGAAGATGGTCATGGTTGTTGGAGATCAGTCATCTCAGCTCCAAGATATCTCTGCAGGAATTCCTCAGGGGAGTATCCTAGGCCCAACCATCTTCAGTGATGGCCTTCCCTCCATCATAAGAGCAGAAGTAGGGATGTTTGCCAATGATTGCACAATGTTCAACACCATTTGTGACTCACCAGATACTGAAGCAGTTTATGTTCTAATACAAAAAGATCTGGACAATATCCAGGCTTGGGCTGACAAGTGGCAAGTAACATTCCTGCCAGGCTATGACTATATCCACCAAAAGACAATCTAATCACCACTTCTTGACATTCAACAGTGTTATCTGTTAACAATCCCCCACTACTAAGATCCTTGGGGTTACCATTGACCAGAGACTCAACTGGACTCACCACATAAACGCAGTAGCTACAAGAGCAAGTCAGAGCCTAGGAATAGAGTCCGCCTACCATCAAAAGGTACAAGTCAGGACTGTGATGGAATACTCCCCACTTGTCCGGATGGGTGCAACTCCAAGGAATATTTGAGAAGTTCGACATTATAGAAGATAAAGCAGTCTGCTTGACCATCAGCCAAGCCACCAACTCAGACACTCACTGTCTCCTCCCCCTAATGGTCAGTGGCAGCAGTGTGTAACTGCAGCAACGTCACTATGGCTCCCTCAACATGCCCTTTCCAATTGTGCAATCTCTACTATTCAGAAGGACATATAATCAGGGTTTGGAATGACATTGCCATTCCTCTCTGTGACTGGATTGGAATCCTGGAACAGCCTCCCTAAAAGCACTGTGGGTGTCCCTAGACCACATCGGCTGCAGTGGTTTAGTAAGATAGCTTACCAGCGCAATGAGAGATGAACAAAAAATGTTGATCTACCAGCACCATCCAGATTCCCAGGAAAGTATAAAAAAACACATAGTATAAGCCCGGGAGTAGAAAGGGCGGTAACTAATGAAATTCCAGAGGAAACTAGGCCCCGTGCTTTTCCAGGTCTATATTGTAGAAACCATCGTTCCTTTTCTTTTATTTTTCTCATTTTTTGGTTGAACTGTGAGTGAGGTTAAAGTTAGTTAAACTTTGAACAGCTGTCTGTTTTGAAAAGGGAGGAGAATAGGTGCAGATGTTCGGTGTTGTGATTTGGCCTGAGGGATAATGCAATTTAATTATTGGTTTGAGAAACACGATGGGCTACTCGGTACCATGCACAGCCATGCCCAGGGCAGGAAGCTGATTCGACATTGGGTTAATCAATCAAGGGAGGGCCAGTGCTAACCAACCAATCACCGAGAAAATAGATTAAATAAAGAAAACCAGGGAGAAACTGACTCTGAAAACAACCAATGCTGGTGATCACAGCGGGTTAGACAGCATCTATGGAAACAATGCAAGCTAACAATTCAAGTCTAGATGACTCTTCATCAGAGCTGAAGTGATGTGTGGAGGGGGCAGCATTTATGCTATTATTTGGGGAGGGGCCTTGGCAGTGGTGGGGTGCAGACTGCTGATGGAGAAAAGATGTTAAGAGTGCAGCTTAAGTGATTGGAATGTGGAAATGGCAGAATGATGGTGTATCTAACTGCCAGACTGGAAAGGACAGACGGTGGGGAAAGGAAACGCAGGACACGGCGACAAGGAATGTAACAGTAAAGTGAAAAGAAAGGGAAGGAATGGGAGTTGGTTCACAATGTGAAGGTGTTAAGCTCAGTATTAAGGCCAGAAGGGTGTAAAGTGCCCAGCCTGAAGATAAGATGTTGTTCCTCCAGTTTGTGCTGGGATTCACTGGAGCACTGCAGCATGCCGAGGACAGACACATGGACATGCAGTCAGTACGCTGTGTTAAAATGACTGGCAATGGAGAGGCCCGAGGTGTTCTGCAAAATGGTCACCCAGTCTGCGTTTGGTTTCTCCAATGTAGAGCAGGCCACGCTGGGTGTAGCAAATATAATCCACAAGATCGGAGGAGGTCCAGGGGAAATGCTGCTTCAGTTGGAAGGACTGTTTAGAGACTTGGATGGTGAGCAGGGAGGAGGTGAAGGGGTATGGGAAGTTACATGGAGGGGAGTGGTGTTGGTGCTTGAGGAGTGGACTAGAGTGAACGATCCATGTGAAATGCAGACGGGGGAGTGAGGGGAAGATGTGTTTGGTGGTGGTGTTCTGTTGGAATTGTCTGACATGGTGGGGAATGATCCTTTGAACCCGGGGGCTGGTGGGGTGAAAAGTGATGACAAGAGGGACACGATCGTGCTGTTGTGGGTGATGGGAAGGGGCGAGGATGGAGGCATGGATGAGAGTTCGGATGCGGTTTAGGGCCCTGTGAGCCACAGTGGGTGGGAAACCATGGTTACGGAATAAGCAAGCCATGTCAGCAGCACTGTTTTGGAAGGTGGCTTCATCCGGACAGATATGATGTAGGCAAACTGGGAGAAGGGGCTGGAATCCCTGTGGAATGTGGCATGTGAAGAGATATAGTGAAGGCAGCTATGGGAGTCAGTGGCTTTGTCGTGGATGGTAATGGACAGTTTATTCTGGGAAATAGAGGCAGAGATCAAGGAAAGGAAGTGGACAATGTGAAAGTTATAGAGGGGTGGAAATTAGAGGCAAAATAAATTTTTCAAGGTCCTGGCTGGAACTTGCAGTGGCACCAAAGTGAGAAAAAGAGTTGTAGGAGGGAGCCAGGGTAGGACTGGAATAAGGATTGTTCCACATACCCCATAAAGAGGCATGCAGGTGCCCATAGCCACTCCTTTGACTTGGCAGAAGTGAGGTGAATTAAAGGAGAAACTGTTCAGTGAGAGAACAAGTTCAGCCAAGTGGAGGACAGTGGTGGTGGTGGATGGGGATTGTTCAGGCCTCTGATCGAGTGAGAAGCCGAGAGTTCTCAGGCCATCCTGGTAGAGAATGGAGGTATAGAGACAGGGTTGGACATTCATGGTGAACAGGAGGCAATTAGGGCTGGGAAACTGGAAGTTGTAAATATGGTAGAGGTCATCAGATGAATCGCAGATGCAAGTGGGCAGGGTCTGGACCAGTGGAGAAAAGATGGAGGAAATGAGCACAGTGGGGCAGGAACAGACTCATACGAGGGGCCTACTGGGGCAGTCTGGTTTGTGGAAGTTGGGAAGGAGGTAGAAGCGGGCTATCCGGCGTTGGGGGACTGTAAGGTTGGAGGCTGTGGGGGAAGATCTTGGAAGGTAATGAGATAGGTGATGATCCTGGCAAACTGATTGTGACAAGTGATTTTGGAAACTTGGAGACTGGCTGTTGGTCCCCACCCCCATCCTCCTCTAGCTTATCTCTCCACGCTTCAGGCTCTCTGCCTTTATTCCTGATGAAGGGCTTTTGCCCGAAACGTCGATTTTGCCTGTCCTCGGATGCTGCCTGAATTGCTGTGCTCTTCCAGCACCACTGATCTAGAATCTCAATTCAGTTGAATAATTGTTGAATGTTCTGATAGAAGAATCTCAGTCTGTAAGAAATCAGGCAATAATTCTGGGAGTCTGCTGAATCTGATTGCATTCACTGCTGACTTTACAATGAGTTATATAGCTGGGCCTGTGAGTAACTCATCATCTGAGGATTGCGTGACAGTTTGGCATCTACCATTTGAAACTGTTTAACTGAACTGGCCAATTACAACTTTTTAATTACTTATTTCTTAACTTTTTAAAATTTATTTCAAGGGATGTACTCAGACCCCTACTATACTCCTTCTGCATTCATGACTGTGTGACTCTAACTCCATTTACAAATTTACTGATGACATCACCATCGTGGGTTGGATCTCAAATGATGACAAGACAGGTTTAGGAAGGAGATAGATAGATAACTGATATAGTGTAAAGACAGCAATCTCTCCCTCAAGGTCAGCAAATAAAAGGGCTGGTCATTGATTTCAGAAAGCAGAGTGGAGGATATGCTCCTGTTTGCGTCAATGGTGCTGAGGTGGAGGTGGTCAAGAGCTTCAAGTTCCTGCGAATAAATATCTGTGAACCAACAATCCATCCTGGTCCTACAGTCAAAAAAGCCTGTACACCGATACCTCTATTTCCGCAGAAGGCAAAGGAGACTTGACATGTCCACAATGACTCTTACCAGTTTCCATAGATGCACCATAGAAAGCATTCTGATGTATCACAGTGTGGTATGGAAACTGCTCTGCCCAAGATCGCAAGAAGCTACAGAGAAATGTGAACACAGCCCAGTTCATCACAAAACCCAGCCATCATAAAACCCATTGGCTCCAGCTACACTTACCGCTACCTTGGGAAAGCAGCCAACATCATCAAAGACCCCTCCCCCACCAGTTATACTCTCTTCCACCCTCTTCCATCGGGCTGAATGTTTGAAAACACGTTCCAACAGATTCAAGGACAACTTTTCCCTTGCTGTTATCAGACTTACGAATGGACCTGTCATATATTAGAGTTGATCTTTCTCTGCACCTTCTCTGTAGCTGCAACATGATATTCTGCATTGTGTTCTATTATCCTGACGTACTTATGAAAGGTATGGTTCGTCTGGTTCGCCTTTATAACGATATCTTTCCCCATGTCTCTTAAATGTGACAATAATAAAATCAAATCAAACTAATTTCTCTTTTCAATTTATCTCTTAACTGTGTGTCAGTCTCTGTGTGAGAAGGGAAATCATTTTTGAAGAGGATTGGGTCTAAATCAAAGATATTAATTAGATTACCTTGTTGATTAGCTTTGTTCTGCTAAAGTTACATTAGTCATGATGACATGTTAACTTTTGTTTAGATAAGAAACTTGGTGTATGAAATGTGTTATTTGTAAAGTCTGGTGAGGAACAATCAGGCAGTTTGGAGGTCATTGAATGTTCTAATTTCACTGTGTTGCAAATCCAGTGACCATGAGGCCCGATGCAGTTTGGCTTGTTATTCCTGTTTCATAATAATAGCAATGACCTAACCAGGGCCCCATTTCAAAATTTGCAGATAACAGAAAACTTGGAAGGATTATGAACTGTTGGCAGGACAGTGAAATATTCGAGGATGATACACAGAGGTTGTGGATGAGGTACATGTGTGGAAGTGAATGCAGTGAAATGGAAGGGGACACATGTGTGGTGGGAAGAATAGTAGATGCAATATAAAATGGCATGCAACCCTGAAGTACTGTGGGACTAGAGAAAGCCAGGGCTATGTGAGAATAAATGCTTGATGTTGCAGGACAGTTTGAAAAATGTTTAAACTGAGGCCGAACTGAAATCTTGTCATGTTTTGGCTAATTGCCAGTTTTGTCATGTTTGATGGAGGATTTCCCTCTGTGAGGCCTAAATATCTTGCCATATCATCACAAACCTGTCCTATGGTCTATCTACCCTGCCCAATGCCAACACCCTGGTCTCATTTTAGCCCAATCCCAGTATTCACAGTACCTGGAAGAACTTGTCACTGCTAAACTATCTGGGATATCCACCCCAGGCACTGGCACCTTCTTTAAAAGGATATATTGTGCACCCAGACAAGCACCGCCAATCCTGGGCATGGTCCCTGACATTTACCCCCAGACATGGCAGACAGGGGGGTGATCAGTGCCCCATGGTGTGGGCAATGCCCTGGAGCTCCTGCTGGATTGGCTGGTGCAGACACGGTATGTCCTCTTCCCCCAGGACTGGCCATGGAGGCCGTGACACCAGACCATGCCCAGGCTGGTCCGAGGTTACCACCCAGCTCTGGGCAGTCTCAGCCGCTCTGGGGGAATGCCCAGTGCTGTCAATGACCTTCTCCACTCCACTCGCAAAACTGCCACCATCTTCTCTCCGATACCTCACTCTCTCTCTACGTCCCATCCATCTCCCATCAAGGCTCATGCTCCACCACTCACATTATTGCCTACACTATCTTCCCTCACTCGCTCTTACCCATCCCAGCCCTGACAACACTAACCCTGCATGCCTTCAGCACTGACCACTCACTCACTCACTTGGGAAACTTCACCACAGTTGCTCCACCTTCATCAACACTCAGAGCTGTGCCAGCCACTTTCATTTAGCTGACCACATCCCTGTCTTTACATCAAGGCGAAAACAGCCCAAAATACAGCAGAACGTGCCATGGTGAGCAGACAGCTGCCTGACATTTAGTTCTTGCTCTTTATGAGAAGACCCTGGCAATTTTGCCCTGACTGACCACGTCCCAGCCTCTGGCCTGGTTTTCTGTATGATCAAGACAAAAGATGGAAAATTATAGGCTGATTAGCCTATCCTCAGTTGTAAGTAAAATTCTAGAATCCATCATTAAGGATACGAGTTTTAAATTCTTGGAAGTGCAGGGTCAGATTAGAACAAGTCAGCATGGATTTAGTAAGGGGAGGTTGTGCCTGATAAACCTGTTAGAATTTTTTAAAGAGGTAACAAGTAGGTTAGACCAGGGAAACCCAGTGGATGTTATCTATCTAAACTTCCAAAGGGCCTTTGATAAGGTGCCTCATGTGAGGCTGCTGAGTAAGGTGAGGGCCCACGGTGAGCTATTGGCATGGATTGAGGATTGGCTGTCTGACAGAAGGCAGAGAGTTGGGATAAAAGGTTCTTTTTCGGAATGGCAGCCAGTGACAAGTGGTGTCCTGTAGGGTTCAGTTTGGGGCTGTAGCTGTTCATTTTATATATTAATGATCGAGATGAAGGGACTGGGAGCAGTCTGGTGAAGTTTGCCGATGATACAATGTTAAATGGACAGGCAGGTGGTACTGAGGAGATGGGGAGGCTGCAGAAAGATTTAGACAGTTTAGGGGAGTGGTCCAAGAAATGGCTGATGAAATTCAACACGAGAAAATGTGAGGTCTTGCATTTTGGAAAAAAGAGTAAAGACATGGACTATTTTCTAAACAGTAAGAAAATTCATAAAGCCAAAGCACAAAGGGATCTGGGAGTGCTACTCCAGGATTCTCTAAAGGTTAACTTGTAGATTGAGTCAGTGGTTAAAAAAGCAAATGTACCTCAAGAGGGTTGGAATATAAAAGCAGCGATGTGTTACTGAGACTTTATAAAGCTCAAGTTAGGCCCCATTTAGATTACTGTGCCAACTTTGTGCCCCACACCTCAGGAAGGACATACTGGCACTGGAGCATGTCCAACAGAGATTCACACGGATGATCCCGGAATGGTAGGCCTAACATGTGATGATTGGCTGAGGATCCTGGGATTGTATTCATTAGAGTTTAGAAGGTTGAGGGGAGTTCGAATAGAAACTTCCAAGATGAAGAATGGCTTAGAAAGGGTGGATGCTGGGAAATTGTTTCTGTCAGGCAGGGAGACTAGGACACGTGAGCACAGCCTTCCAATTAAAGGGAGTCAATTTAGAATGGAAATGAGACATTTCTACAGCCAGAGAGTGGTGGGCCTGTGGAATTCCTTGCCATGGAGCACAGTGGAAACCGGGACGTTAAACGTCTTTAAGGCAGAGACTGATAAATTCTTGATCTCGCGAGGACTTAAGGGCTACGGGGGAGAGTGTGGATAAGTGGCATTGAAATGCCCATCAGCTGTGATTGAATGGCGGAGTGGAATCGATAGGCCGAATGGCCTTACTTCCATTCCTATGTTTTATGGTCTTAAACCCTTCTTATTCATGAACTTAGCTTCGTGTTTTTTAAACATTGTAACTGTGCCCACATTCACCACATCCTCAGGAAGCTTAATCCACACACTAACCACTCACTGTGTAATAAAGTTGCCCCTCATATCCTTTTTAATTTTTTATCTTCTCACCTTAAAAATATGCCCCTAGTTTTGAACTCCCCCAACCCAGGGGAACAGACACTTGCTATGCACCTTATCAATGCCCCTCATGATTTTATAAACCTCTGTAAGGTCACCCCTCAGCCTCCTACATTGGTGTAAAAACATACGGCCCAGCCTATTTTTATAATTCAAACCCACCATTCTAGGCAATATTCTGGTAAATCTATTTACCAGAACCTTCTCCAGTTTAATAATAATAATCCTTGCCATAACAGAGCGATCAAAACTGGACGCAGTATTCCAGAAAAGTTATAGAGTCACAGCACGGAAACAAACCCTTCGATCCAATTTCTTCATACAAGCCTCACCCCAATGTCATGTACAACCTCAACATGACATCCCAATTCGTATACTGTGACTCTAGAACACGACGCCTGGAAATGTGGTCAGAGGCAACTTCAATTCAATGGAGGCATTGGATGGTTATTTGGATAGAAACAGGTCTAGGGATATAGGGAAAAGGCAGGAAATCGGCTGCAAGTAACAGAGCCAGTGCAGGCACAATGGGCTGAAAGGCCTCCTCCTGCACTAATAGTTCTGAGATCCTGTGAAGGTAAGAGTATTGCCAGGCTATGGGGAAGGGCTGGGAAATGGCACGAGTTACGTTGCTGTTGTATTTTGCATGATTTGGAGGTGCTGGTGTTGGACTGGGGTGGACAAAGTTAAAAATCACTCAACACCAGGTTATAATCCAACAGGTTTATTTCGAAGCACTAGCTTTCGGAGCGACGCTCCTTCATCAGGTGGTTGTGGAGCAGGACCAGAAGACACAGAATTTATAGCAAAAGGGTTACAGTGTCATGGAGTTGTAATGATATACTAAACAAACTTAGATGAAGTCTTGCATCTTTTAGGATGAGTTGTTTAATATATCATTACAGCTCATGACACTGTAACCCTTTTGCTATAAATTCTGTGTCTTCTGGTCCTGCTCCACAACCACCTGATGAAGGAGCGGCGCTCCGAAAGCAGGTGCTTCCAAATAAACCTGTTGGATTATACCCTGGTGTTGTGTGATTTGTGACTTTGTATTTAGCAGGCATAGACATGACTGGCTTTCTGTCTTCGAATCTGTGCACAGCCAGCAGCTTGTCTTGACCTTGTACAGCCATCAGTCAGAAGTTGCTCCAGTTTGAGACAACTGGAGATGCACAAATGTGTGCAATTGTTGACCTGAAGTGCCAAGCCCGTTTTCCAATATGAACAGATGTCTCTGATATAACTGCAACCAAGCATACCTGAGCGGCTTCAGTGATGTAAAGGAGAGCACACAGCAAGCTTTAGTAGGTTTCACATTCCAATCCAGCCTGTACATGCTAAACCACTAAGCAGCATCATTATGCGGGATGCCACTTTAATAGGTCAGCCAGCATTCCCCCCAACCTCCCCAATCACTTTTGGCAACCTCTGTCATAGCTGCTGTTCATGTACTCCCAGCAGCACTGGGCAGTGATCCAGTAGCTTGTCCCAGCGGCAACTGGTTACGTCTGAGTACACAAAATGAAAATCCTGAGACTACCTATTGCATTATAGTGGTGGCTCAGTGGTTAACACTGCTGCCTCACAGCGCCAGGGACCCAGGTTTGATTCCAACCTCGGGCATCTGTCTGTGTGGAGTGTGCACATTCTCCCCGTGTCTGCGTGGGTTTTCTCCAGCTACATCAATTTCCTCCCACAGTCCAAATATGTGCAGGTTAGGGTGGATTGGCCGTGGGAAAATTGCCCAGAGCATTTAGAACATTCAGAACAATTGCTCATCCAGCCAGCCATGGGAAACGCAAGGTTGTAGGGGGGGTGGGTCTGAGTGGGATGCCCTACGTGGACTGAATGGGCTGAATGGTCTGCTTCCACACTGGAGTGACTCTATGATTTGCTTTGCCTCAGTGCAGAATCACAAACTCTCACTTAAAAATAAGGAGTCACCCATTTAAACAGAAATGAGGAAACAGTTGTCTCCCTGATGGTTGTGAGTGTTTGGATTTCCTTCCCTCAAAACGTAGTGAATGAAAAAATTTTAACTATTTTTAAGACAGAAGGAGATAGATTCTTGATTTCCAAGGAGATGAAAATTTATAAGGGATATGCAGGAATGTAGAGTTGAGATTAAAATCATGATTTTATGAAATGGTAGGTCGTAGTCAAAGGGCCGAGTGGCCTGACCTTGTTCCTTGTTTGTATGTACTGCATTAAGGAGGTCACTCGGCCTATAGTTGGTGTGCGAGGTTACTGAAAGAGCTGGCTTCTTAGTGTTATCTCCCTGCCCTTTCCCAAGTGCTCTGCAAGATTCTACCGTTCCGATGTAGCTGCGATGCTCTTTTGCACGTTATGATTGACTGTGCTCCCACTGGCCTTCTAGATCACAGCGACACACTCTGTGAGCGTTTCTCCATGGTTCACTTCCAGCTCCTTTGCCGATCCCTCTTTGCCCCTCATTTTCTCCATCAAACCTCCACTCGCTGAAAACATAAGTAAAATACTGCAGATGGTGGAAAGGCCCAACTAAAATCAGAAAGGACTCAATATCAAGTCAACCATTTTCAGCCTTCAGGCACCTTCACCACATCCTTACCCCAACCCCCACACACTAGGTCTTGTTGTCACTTAGGCTCCTATTACACATAACCCACTGTTAGCCACTAATTGTCCACTCATGCTATTCATTCTCATAGGCTGACCATTACCCCATTTCTTTGTCTGTCCAGCTATTCTTCACTCTCTTTGGGCTCTATCTCCACTCATCATTTACTCCTTCCCCCTTCCCCCAACCTTATCTTCTGCATCTGAACCCCCTTTTTCCTAGCTGCCATCAGTTCTCAGGAAGGGTCACCGAACCTGAAATGTTAACTCGGAGTTCTTTCCCCAGATGCTGCCAGATCTGCTGAGCTTTTCCAGCAATTTCTGTTGTTGTAAGTGTTGGTGAAGCTCAGCAGGTTGGCCAGCACCTGCGGAAGGAGAAATGGGGTTAACGTTTTAGCTTGTGATGACCCTGTCTGGTTGGCCTGATTTCCTCTGTTGCAAGGAGAACAATCCTAGTTTCTGCAGGTTATTAATCCTGAAGTGGACTCCTGACATTATTCTCATAAACCTCCCTGGCACACTCTCCAAGGCTCAGTGTCCTTCAGAAAGAGTGGTGAACCTGAATTAAATACAACATATCTCCAGGCCTTGGTCAGAGAAGGAACTTGGCAGATTTCCCTGGACCTTGTCCGGAAATATTGAGGATTCAACTGAGATCAGTTAACTCAACGTTGACCAAAGGCCTCATCAGGTTGGCTCACAAAAAGCAATCAAAACCAGTAAAACTGGTGCAAACACAGAGAATGCTTGAGAAACTCAGTATGTATGGAGAGAGAGAAACAGTTAACATTTCAAATCCTCTATATCTCTTCTTCAGGCCTGGTGAATGGAGCATTCTGGTCTGAATCATCATGTATGCGTCATAATAAAGGACCAGTATGTTCAATTCCAAATATTACTGTGTTTTACTGGGTTTCCCTCCACAGTATTATGTGCTTTACATCACAGGCGGCTCCTTCATCTCCTTCTTGTAAAGGATTGTAAGGACCACCTGCACCTCCACACACATCATTTACTGCATCCACTGCACCCGATGTGGCCTCCTCTACATTGGGGAGACAGGCCGCCTACTTGCGGAACGTTTCAGAGAACACCTCTGGGACACCCGCACCAAGCAACCCAACCGCCCCGTGGCTGAACACTTTAACTCCCCCTCCCACTCAGCCAAGGACATGCAGGTCCTTGGCCTCCTCCATCGCCAGACCATGACAACATGACGTCTGGGGGAAGAGCGCCTTATCTTCCGCCTAGGAACCCTCCAACCACAAGGGATGAATGCAGATTTCTCCAGCTTCCTCATTTCCCCTCCCCCCACCTTATCTCAGTCCCAACCCTCGGACTCAGCACCACCTTCTTGACCTGCAATCTTCTTCCCGACCTCTCCGCCCCACCCCCTCTCCGGCCTATCACCCTCACCTTAACCTCCTTCCAGCTATCGCATTCCCAACACCCCTCCCCCAAGTCCCTCCTCCCTACCTTTTATCTTAGCCTGCTTGGCACACCCTCCTCATTCCTGAAGAAGGGCTTATGCTCGAAACATCGATTCTCCTGCTCCTTGGATGCTGCCTGACCTGCTGCGCTTTTCCAGCAACACATTTTTCAGCAAGGACCAGTGGATGCAAATGATCATTTACCATCATCTGGTAACTAAAGCAGAGGCTGCTGACAATGGATAGGCTGATTTGACTGTTTTGAGGAGAAAGTGAGGACTGCAGATGCTGGGGATCAGAGTCGAGAGAGCGGTGCTGGAAAAGCACAGCAGGTCAAGCAGCATCTGAGGAGCAGGAGAGTGGACATTTCGGGCATAAGCCCTTTGTCAGGATCGAGGCTTGACTGCTTTGACTGCTTTGTTAGGTGGTTGTACTTGACTAGTACAGAATCAATGGGCTGAAAGGTCTTCCTCTGTGCTGCAGACCTTTATGTGTCAGACAGGTTGCTCAAGTGAAGGTTTATGTGCGTGGAAGATTGGGTTTAAACTATATTAGGCGAATATCAACCAGACAGGCACTCCTGCCAGGAATAGCAAGTCAGAACTGTCGAGTGTGACTAGTCTGTTAACTATATCCCACTTGTAAATGATTTTTTAATTCCACGAAATAAAGCAAACTTTTTGAATTACTAAGTGATTTTGTTACAACCCGAATGAACAAAAGGTGATTGTATTTGGGAACGAGAGCGTTGCTAATTCATACCAGCTGATCACTGGGCCAGATCATTCCACCTTATTTACTTCACCAATGATAGGTCATAGCTTATTTTCACTCTTCATTGCCCAATTTACCAGCAAACACGAGACAAATGGAAACTGGGTCAATTGAGAGAATAAATGGGTGTTTAGAACAGCAGTGTGTTCCCAATCCAATATTTCCCCATGTGAGTTGGAGACAGTGGCATTACAATGTTGGTGCGAATCTAACTTGCTAACGTCCGGAATTTCCAACCCGAGTTAAGCATGTACTTATAGACATAATTAACGTCCACACAACGATATTAAAGGGCTACTTGCTACTGTAAATTTAACTTAAACAGAACAGGGTATATAAAAGGTAAGAGAGAGGAAGGAGTGCACATTAGACCATTGGAAAATGAGGCTGGAGGAGTAGTAATGGTGAATAAAGAAATGGGGGAGCAACAGCACAGGTACTTTGCATCAGTTTTCATGGTGGAAGGCACCAGCAGTGTACCAGAATGTGAAGCGAATCAGGGTTCAAGGGTCAGTGTACTGAATTGAGGAACATATCAGCCATGATTGGGTGGCAGAGCAGACTCGATGACCTGAATGGCCTCATTCTATACCTTGCGGATTTTTGTGGTTTCCAGGCTTGGGAAACTGACATGGAAATGGTGGTTGGGTTGAGAGATTGGGTTGAATAGCAATATTTAAAGAGTGTCCCAGTGGTATAAAACTCACTGAGTACAACTCCTGTCTTAGCTTCTTCAGGCAAACAGCCCTGCATTGGGAACCCATTTTAAACCTGTGGCTATGGGGACAGGCATATGTTCAAACTACGTTAGAAGGAAAGCACCATCAGTGCCCACAGCAGCAGATATACTCCAATGAGACCACCTTTTACAGGGGAGAAGGGGACACAGGGAGGGAGGGACACAAGGAGGGAGATGGGGCAAGGGAGAGGGACATGGGGACGGAGAGGGGCACTGTGAGAAGAGGGGTAACAGTGGAGTGAAGCAATGTGGGAAATGATAACCACAAGGTGGCCGGACAAGCAAAACAGACAAACTGATGTATGTTCCAGCAAATAAGGTCAGAGCAGGGCAAAGTAGTAAAACGACAGGATGAAGGCTCTGTATCTGATAGCTGGCAGCATTTGTAACAGGACGCGGGGGTTGAAATGTTTTGTTTTTTTCTTCGGTTTTCATTTTTTTCTTCTTTTTCTTCCACCACATCACACATTCTTTGCATGTGCACAGTACGTGGACTCTGACCACCTAGCTCAGAGAGACACGTGAGTTGATAGCACAGGAAAGGAGCAGTCACTTCATTGGGAGCTTTCTCCAGGCTCCACAGTAGCAACTGAGACATGGAAGAGCAGATAGGGAGGTAGGTTTTGGAAAGGTGCAGAACTAACTGGGTTGTTGTCATGGGTGACTTTAACTTCCCTAATATTGATTGAAACCTCCTTAATGCAAATAGTTTGGAAGGAGCAGTTTTTGTCAGATGTGTCCAGGAAGCTTTCCTGACTCAATATGTAGATGGGCCGTCTAGAGGGGAGGCCATATTGCATTTGGTGATTTGCAACAAACCAGGCCAGGTGTCAGATCTCTCAGTGGGAGAGCATATCGCTGACAGTGATCACAACTCAAAGACCTTTACTATATACATGGAAAGGGATAGGAGCAGATGATATGGGAAAGTATTTATTTAGGAGAGAGCGAATTACAATGCTATTAGGCAGGAACTGGGGCACCTAAATTTGGAACAGATGTTCTCAGGGAAATACACAACAAAAATGTGGAGATTGTTTAGGGAGCACTTGCTATGAGTGCTGGATAGGTTTGTCCCACTGAGGCAAGGAAGGGATGGTAGGGTGAGGGAACCTTGGGTGACAAGAGATGTGGAACATCTAGTCAAGAGAAAGAAGGAAGCTTACTTAAGGTTGAGGAGGGAAGGATCAGACGGGACTTTTGAGAGTTACAAGGTAGCCAGGAAGGAACTGAAGAATGGACTTAGGAGAACTAGAAGGGGGGCATGAAACAGCTTTAGTGGGTAGGGTTAAGGAAAACTCTAAGGTATTCTACACATATGTGAGGATGGCCTGAGTGAAGGTAGGGCCGATCAGGGATAGTGGAGGGAACTTGTGCCTTGAGTTGGAGGAGGTAGGGGACGTCCTTAATGAATACTTTGCTTCAGTATTCACTAGTGAGAAGGACCTTGACATTTGTGGGGACAGCGTGAAACAGGCTAATATGCTTGAACAGGTTGATGTTAAGAAGGAGATGTGCTAGAAATTTTGAATAATGTAAGGATAGATAAATCCCCTGGCCCAGACGGGATATATCCAAGATTTCTATGGAAAGTGAGGGAAGAGATTGCATCACCTTTCGCAATGATCCTTGCTTTGTCAATGTCCACTAGATAATTGGAGGGTGGCAATGATATTCCATTGTTCAAGAAAGGGATTAGGGATAATCCTGGGAATTACAGACCAGTCTTATGCCTGTGGTGGGCAAATTATTGAAGAAGATTCTGAGAGACAGGATTTATGATTATTTGGAAAACCATAGTTTGATTAGGGATAGTCAGCATGGCTTGTGAGGGGTCGGTCATGCCTCACAAGCCTTATTGAATTCTTTGAGGATGTGACAAAACACATTGTGAAGGTAGAGCAGTGGATGTGCTGTACATGGATTTTAGCAAGGCATTTGATAAAGTTCCAATCACTACAAGAGAGTGAGGACTGCCAATACTGAAGATTGAAGAGTGTGGTATTGGAAAAGAACAGCTGGTCAGGCAGCATCTAAGGAGCAAGAGAGTCAACGTTTTGAGCATAAGCTCTTCATCAGGATTAAGGGGATGGCCAAAGGGGGTGAGAGAAAAATGGGAGGGGGGTTGGGGTTGGGGAGAAGGTAAGTGGGAATGCAATAGGTAGATGGAGGTGGGGGTGATGGTGGTAGGTCAGAAAGGATGGTGGTGCAGAAAGGTGGGAAATAAGAAGGACATGTAGGACAGTTCAAGAAGGTGGTGCTGAGTTGGAAGGTTGGATCTGGGATAAGGTGGGGGGAGCGGAAATGAGGAAACTGGTGAAATCCACATTGACCCCGTGTGGTTGGAGGATCCCAAGTTAGAAGATGAGGCATTCTTCCTCCAAACATCGGGTGGCTAGAGTTTGGCAATGGAGGAGGGCCAGGACCTTGGCAGAGTGGGAGGGGAAGTTAAAGTGTTCAGCCACTGGGCGGTGGGGTTGTTTGGTGCTTGTGTCCCACAGATTTCTCTGAAACAATCTGCAAGTTGGCGTCCTTGTCTCCCCAATGTCAAGGAGCCCACATCGAGAGCTACGGAGACAGTAGATGAGGTTTGTGGAAGTGCAGATAAATTCTTTTTGTGTAGCCTCTCCTGGAGCGTTTTTGTACCAGGTCTGGTTCCTCTGCCTGTAGCCTGCCTCTTGTGCCCAGAGTGTCTCAGAAGAAGGTATTCATCCTCTTCGGAGGAGGGAACCCCTGGGTTCCGACAGCCTTGCCAGATATTCTGAGGGGCTGTGTGTGTTTTGCTTCTGCCCTGTTTGTGAGTTGCAGCTCTCGTGTAGTCTATGTGCTTGTTCAGGGCTGTCTCTCCTACCCAACCTTTGTACGTCACAGGACCCAACTTCATGTTGACCATGCCTTTTGCCTACATAAGGCCATTCCCATGTTTTCAGCACCAAACTTCGTGAACCCCACCAGATCCGGGAACATCAGATTTAACCTGGTGCAATGTCTTCTCCCCATCAGCAAGTCAGCTGGAGCTGTCCCTGTAGAGAGGGGTGATCCAATAATCAAATAGGAACTGGGACAGTTTGTATTTCCATGAAGCTATAGGCTGTTTCTTCAGGCCTTCCTTCAAAGTTTGGACTGTTCTTTTGTCAGACCATTGAATGATGGATACTATGGAACTGTTCTCATATTAGACTTTAGAAAATACTCGAATGTTTTCCTAGTAAATGATGACCTGTTGTTTGTGACCAACACTTCTGGGAGTCCATGTATTGAAAAAGATGTGTGTACACTTTCTATCAATATTACCATATTTGATGAGTCAGGTCTATGCATGCTGAGTGGATGTCACGATGACTAAGAACACTGAGCCCATCAAAGGTGTAGTTGATGTGTAACTGAGTCCGGGGTTTACCCAGCCATTGTCTTGAATGTGGGGGAATGTTGGTGGTAATCTTTGCTCTTGTTGGCACTCTGGGCACTTCCACACCAACGTGCCCTATGTCTACATCCAATCCTGGCCATCAGACTTAACGTTTTGCCAACACCTTCATTTTGGAAACCCGTGGTGGAGTTTAGTCGGTATTTGGCTGTGACCTTGCTCCCCATAATATTATGCCAGATTACAGATACAAAATACCATGCAAGGACTGTGACAAACACTACATTAGACAAACAGGCAGAAAACTAGCCACCAGGATACATGAACATCAACTAGCCACAAAAAGCATGACCCTCTCTCACTAGTATCCTTACATACAGATGAGGAAAGACACCACTTCAACTGGGACAACACATCCATCCTAGGATAAGCCAAACAGAGACACACACGAGAATTCCTAGAAGCATGGCATTCCTACCGGAACGCTATCAACTAACACATTGACTTGGATCCCATTTCCCACCCCATGAGGAAAAGACCAGGACATTACAGCACCACAGGAAATGACATCACCACAGGAAATGATGTCGCCTAACCCAAGGAAACCTAAACAAATCAATAAAAAGTGGGCCATAACCCAATGCTTCATCAGACACTCACTGATGATGTTACCTAGTATGGTGATGAAATATCTGAAAACAAACTTTCAAGCTCAGCGAGCTAACATACATCCAGAATGAAATGCCATCCTCTACCGCGATCTGGCCTCTCCGGGTCCAAAAAGGTTTCGATTCTGGTTGTGACAGCCCTTTGGTATCCCCCATTGCCACCAGCTGTTTCAGTTTTTCCAGGACAGGATATGTTTGCATCCACAGTCTGATATTGTCAGTGGTGACCAGAGGCTAGTTCAAAACGTTTAAAACCAGAATGGAGGGGGTCGTTAGGGCCGACTGCCTGCCCCTCTTCTGCGGTTACATTAGAGCCCGGGTGTCTCTGGAGAAGGAGCAAACGGTGTCCACCAACACCCTGGAGTTGTTCAGGGAGAGGTGGGCGCCGCAGGGAGTGGAGTGCATCATTTACCCCTCCAACTCTATTTTGATTTAGTCCCTACCCTCCCCTTCCCTGTCTGATCACACAGCACTGCCCTTTGATGTGAAGGGCAGTGCTTGTCACTGGCCACCCGGGTGCTTCCTATCTTCCTGGTGGTGGAAATTGAATAAAGATTCGTACACCTTGTGTCTCTCACTGTGTCTCACACCTGCACACACACAACATGAGTGCTGGGGGAAAAAATAAGGTGGGAGTGTGGGGGTAAGGGGGAAAAAAAAGAAACAAAAAACAGAATGGACTGATCCAGTCACTGCACCACCGCTGGAGGTGGCTCAAGGCATCTGCATTTGCTACTTGACCTCACAGCCAGTGTTCCAGCATGTAATTATGAATACTGAGAATGACGGCCCACTGCTGCATTCGACCTGAAGCTAAGGTAGCATAGCCTTGCCCTCTCGAACAGCCCTAGCAGGGGTTTGTAGTCTGTTACTTTTACACATTTACTAATGGAACTACCTCACAACAAGGACAATCGCTAAACCTTCCCTCTCTGTCTGGGTGGATTTACATTCCGCATCAGTCAAAGTCTGGGAAGCATACACTATTGGGTGTTCCTCTCCATTGAACCATCTGTGAGCTAACACTGCCCTGATACTGTATGGGGAGGCATCACATGCCAGCACCAGATCTCGCTTGGGATCATAGTATGCCAACACCTTAGACAGTGATAGCAGCTTCTTCACTTAGAACATAGAACTCCATTGAACCATCTGTGAGCTAACACTGCCCTGATACTGTATGGGGAGGCATCACATGCCAGCACCAGATCTCGCTTGGGATCAGAGTATGCCAACACCTTAGACAGTGATAGGAGCTTCTTCACTTAGAACATAGAAGAATACAGCGCAGTACAGGCCCTTCGGCCCTCGATGTTGCGCCGATCCAAGCCCACCTAACCTACACTAGCCCACTAACCACCATAAGCCTATCCAATGCCCGGATAGGGAGGGACAGACCACTGTAAACACCGGAGGAAACATCAAAGAAGCGCTTCGCAGGAGGCTCCCAAGCACTGACGATGTCGCCTAGCCAGGGGACGGAACTTTTGCAACAAAAACTTC
>NC_057734.1:49523978-49527629 GCF_004010195.1 Chiloscyllium plagiosum
GAGATGTTCCCTAAAGTGCTCTGCTAGGAGGCGTCCAGTCTCCCTGATGTAGAGGAGACCGCATCGGGAGCAACGGATATAATAAATGATATTAGTGGATGTGCAGGTAAAGCTTTGATGGATGTGGAAGGCTCTTTTAGGGCCTTGGATGGAGGTGAGGGAGGAGGTGTGGGCACAGGTTTTACAGTTCCTGCGGTGGCAGGGGAAAGTGCCAGGATGGGAGGGTGGGTCGTAGGGGGGTGTGGACCTGACCAGGTAATATTTTTAAATATTTTTTTCATTGTCCAGTGAAAAATGGGTCAGGCTGATGATACCCCAATGGCAATCTTGTATATTGGCACAAGCCCTAATGGGTAATTAATTGTAGCATACATCTGGGAATCCTCATCTAACCACAATTGCGGGTACGCATGGCTCATGTCCAGCTTTGTGAAGGACAGCATCCCCTGCCAGCTTTACGTAGAATCTTCTGTCTGAGGGATTGGGTATTTACCCAACTGTGAGAAGCGGCCTACCATTTGATTAAAATCCCCACAAAGGCGAACTGACCAGGCGGACTTCACAAACTGGTCCCTTGACCTTCCTGGAATGCATCTGGGTATTTAATTAGTACTTCACTCAGGCAGCCAATTTCTGACCAAAAAATGTTGAACCGATCAAAGTGAATCTTTCTCAACCAATTTCGCTCCATTAACCTTGGACCCAAGACTTTTACTACAATCAGTGGTAACTGAAGGAGCTGCCTCCCCTATGAGACTGGAATTGAAAGCCTTAATTTATAATGATTCCCTGGTATACATTCTCAGTCTCTTCGAGGTCATACGCAAACTTTAAGGGTTGGAGTCAAGAGCGATTTGATTAAAGACTGGTTCTGCAACCACTGATACAGCCATGATGGTTTTGACCTCCATGCAAACTGCGTGGCCATTTAACTAGATGTTTATTTTGATTGGTTCTGATTTGGATGTTGGATGTTCCAGACAAGATGTAGGTGGACTTTTAACAGTGTGTACTCTCCTGGATACCAGTCTATAATTCTCTAAATCCATTTAAGCCTGTCAAGACTTTTGTTGTCTTGAGTCTGCACACCACCAGCAACTATCATAGTTTGCCTGCCCAGATCCTGAAGAAAATGTTAACAGTTTGGCTGAGGCTTGGTCTTGTTTTGGGGTTTAGCTGTGGGCTGTCCTAGAGTCCCCCTGTTCAGGACATACCCTGAGTGAGGCTACATTATTGCCTTCACTCAAGTGGTGTTCCCCAAGCTCAGTCGGCCTGGTGAGGATGTCCACTTCCATTGGAATACCCTGCAACTCAGATGTTACACTTGCTGCAGTTTCTAATGACAAAGCCAGTTGTAGTCCCTGTTTGAAATCCAGTTGGGCATCATATAGTAGGTGCTTTTGCATGGTGACATCATTAATTCCACACACCAAACGATCTGTCAGCATTTCATTAAGGGTTAAATCAAAGTCACATAACTCTGTTATGCTGTTTTAACCCCATCAACAATCACAACATCGCCAGGAGGGAGCGATACTGGGATTAGTTGTCTCCCGAGATGCAGAGAAGGTGTTCGATTGGGTAAAATGGCCATGTCTTTATACTTTGGAATGTTTGGTGTTGGAGAGGTCTTTACTAAATGGGTTACAGTTTTATATAATGATCCCAAAGCAGCAGTGATTACCAATGGTGTAAGTTCGGATAGCTTTAGTGTTGGCAGAGGCTGTCATCAGGGATGTCCTCTCTCACCCTTATTATTTACGCTAGTGATTGAGCTGCTGGCGGAAGCTATTTGGACAGACCCTAACATAACGGCCCCGGAGGTAGGATCGGGTAAGAATAAAATCACTTTCTATGTCGACGATGTCCTTCTTTTCTTAAATGACCCATTGACATCTGTGTCCCGCTTAATTCAAGTGGTTAACTTATTTGGTATGTTCTCAGGTTACAAAAGCAATGTGATGAAATCAGAGGCCATGCCGCTGGGAGGTCTTACCAGCAGATCCAATTTTCTGGATGGATCCCGCTTCTCCTTTCAGTGGTCACTGGGAGGTTTTCTGTACTTAGGTATTTTTATTTCACCGGTATTTGGTCAGCTATACAAAGCCAACTATACACATTTATTAATGAAAAAATGGCAAGACCTTCAATGCTGGGAAGATCTCCCTTTATCCTGGTTAGGTAGAATAGCCTTAGTTAAGATGAAGATTCTACCTTGTCTATTATACCCTATGAGAATGCTCCCCTTGATGCTGCCGAGTCATAGACGGCCCCTTATTAAATCAGATAAGTTGCAGCTCCCACAAGTAAGGGGTGGGCTGGACTTTCCAGATTTCAAGAGGTACCAATTGAGTTCTCTGTTATCTTATGTAGCTGATTGGGTCTCTTGTGACCCACAATCAATCTAGTTAGATATTGAGGCCTCGCAAGCAAAATGTTGCCTCATCAATCTACTATTCATGGATGGGATCAGAGTTATTATGGATCATTGTAACAATCCTATTGTATTAAATACAATCAAAGCTTGGAGGATGATGTGACAGGATGAGGGTAATTTACAAAGAACCTCCCTCTGTACCCCTATAGTGGGAATGTTGGTATTCCGGCCAGGGCTGGCTGATGCTGGATTTAAAATCTGAGAGTCCAGAGGTATCTCCTGTTTGGGAAATCTGTTCGATGGGGAGGTCATGATGTCCTTCGAACAGTTATGTCAGAAGTTCAGGTTGCCCAGCAAGGACCTTTCTCGATATTTTCAAGTACAAGACTTCATACAAAAAATACCACATTGATGACTAATCCTTATAAATCGGATATGGAAAGGAGAGTATTTTGGCTGATGGGTATGCCCTTGGTCAGTACTCTCTACCACTTACTATGCAATAAGGTATTGAAGGACCTGGAACAGTTATATAAAACCTGGGATCAAGAATTGGGGATGGAAATCTCCTTAGAGATGTGGGAGGATATCTGGGAAAATGCCAGGAAGATCTCTATCTGTAACGGAACTCAGGCCATTCAATTGAAGATACTTCATAGGGCTCATATGGCACCAGAGCGACTTGCAAAGTTCAAGGCAGGAGCATCCCCAATGTGCCCTCAATGTAAAATAGAAGTTGGGACTCTCCCTTGTTGTTTGTGGACATGCCATAAGATTCACAGATATTGGGATAGCATAGCGAATGCCTTGGGAATGGAGATTGGGTTGGACCCAGTGTCTCTTCTTTTGGGTTCTTCAAATTTCCCTTCTTCAGATGAATACGGGAAGAAATTATTCATTATCCTTTCCTTTTCTGCAAGGAAAAACATCTTAGTAAATTGGTGCTAACGTTCTCTGAGGCACCGAATAAAATCTTTCAAGCGTTGACGGATTTAGTTAGGGAATATTACAGCCCCAAGTCGCCTCTAATTCTGTGATGCTAGACTGAAGGATTACACCCAATACGTAGACTTCTCCATCACCTCGCCTTGCTGTGCTCTTCCAGCCTCTTGCTTGTCTATTGTGGATTCCAGCATCTGCAGGGTTTTATTTTGTGTCTATCTTTGAGGAGAAAGTGAGGTCTGCAGATGCTGGAGATCAGAGCTGGAAATGTGTTGCTGGAAAAGCGCAGCAGGTCAGGCAGCATCCAGGGAACAGGAGAATCGACGTTTCGG
>NC_057734.1:49528238-49534221 GCF_004010195.1 Chiloscyllium plagiosum
AATTCAGCACCGCCTTCCTAACCTGCAATCTTCTTCCCGACCTCTCCGCCCCCACCCCAGTCTGACCTATCACCCTCACTTTGACCTCTTTCCACCTATCACATTTCCGACGCCCCTCTCCCAAGTCCCTCCTCCCTACCTTTTATCTTAGCCTGCTGGACAAACTTTCCCCATTCCTGAAGAAGGGCTTATGCCCGAAACGTCGATTCTCCTGTTCCCTGGATGCTGCCTGACCTGCTGCGCTTTTCCAGCAACACATTTCCAGCTTTATTTTGTGTCTACTCAGTTTTACTGGGCAGTTCGAGAACCGGGGAAATCAATGTTGTGATTTTTTTTAATAAATATTTTTATTGGAGAAAAAAAAGGATTTTTGAGATTTTTTTTACAGAATTACAAAATTAGTACAAAGTAGTGTATTCCACTTTACAATATAATAACAACACCAATATAAAATTAAGAAAACTAACGGCTAATCTATTCTACAGACTACCAAAACACAAAGTAAGATATCGTACATTAACTAACAATAATTAAAAAAAAGGAAAGAAAATAAATAAGCAGATAAATAACTAGATAAAATAACTCCGATTTTTGGTGCACCATATTCGTAAGGAAGTCCAGGGGGATCTATTTCGTAACTATCCTTTGCCAATTCGAAAGTCCTCGGGGATGTTCGGATACCCAACAATTCCACACTGACCCTCTAAAGAGTAATCTACCCAGACCCATTCTCCTACCCTATTTTCCGACATTTATCCCTGACTAATGCACCCAACCTACACATCCCTGAAAACTACGGGCAATTTAGCACGGCCAATTCACCTAACTGGCACATCTTTGGACTGTGGGAAGAAACCCACGCAGACACGGGGAGAATGTGCAAACTCCACACAGACAGTTGCCTGAGGCAGGAATTGAACCCGGGTCCCTGGTGCTGTGAGGCGGCAGTGCTAACCGCTGAGCCACCGTGCCACCCCATCCTTTTCTCAGCCGCTTTCTGTACCCTCTTTGTCCCTGCAAACCCTGCTTCTCCCATCGCCCCTTGCAACCTCCTCCCTACATCTGCCTCTTTTCTTCTTTTTTGTTCACGGCTTCCTTTTCTTTCACCAGCCCCTCATAGCCTCCTTGTTCTCCCCCCAACGTCCTCACACTCCCCACCCCATCAATAGTCTCCTTTTCTTCTCCCCCACCCCTCATGATTGGGCCAGTCAAAAGGAATCCAGGCTCAGCTGACAGTACCTCACTCACTGCAGATAGACACCTTCCTAGAATTCCATGCTGCCCCATCAATCCTTGAAACTCTCCACCAAGGATGCTTCTCAGCAAAAAAAAAAACAACATAAAACAGTACACCCTAGCACAGGACTGACGCACCAGAGGAAATATTCTTTCCATTCCTGTGTTGTCAAAGCCATTCAGGATTTTATAGACTTCAGTCAGGTCACATCTCACTGTTCGGAACTCCAGCCCAGTCTGTCTAACCTTTCCTCATAAGACAACTAGGTATCAATCCAGTAAACCTCCTCTGCACCAAATGCATTGACATCATTCTTTCAATAAGCTAACCCAAACTGCAGAGTTCAGCTTGTGGTTCTCACCAATTCCCTGTATAACAGAAGCCTAACATCCTTATTTTTATGTTCAGTTCTGCTTCTTATAAAAGAAAGCATCCCATTTGTCTACTTGATTACGTGCTGGATCTGCAAACTAATGCTTTGTGATTCATGCAGCAAGACACATAGATCCCTCTGCATGCAGCCCGTTTAACCAACCCTCTGCTTTTTCAGTCCTCTTGCTGAAGTTACAAGTTCACATTTTCCCACAACATACATCATTATTAGCCATTCATAGAATCATAATCCTACAGTCATACATACATACACAGTAACACAGCACGGAAACAGACCCTTGGTCCGACCAGTCCACGCTGAATCGCAAGCTAAACTAGTCTCACCTTCCTGCTCCAGGCCCATATCCCTCCAAATCTTTCCTGTTCATGACCTTAAGTAAATGACATTTAAACATTGTAATTCTACCCACATCAACCACTTCCTCAGGAAGTCCACATGCAAACCACCCTCATTGAACCTTTCTATAGCCACCTGCAACCTCCTTATGCCTTATTCACAGCATGTTTTCCTACTTATCTCGGTAACATTTAGTCTTATTGCCAAACTATTCCTTGGATTTTTCACTCAGCCCCTTTCCTAATTCTCTAACCCTCAATTTTCATATTACTCAGTCCCTGTCTCACCTTGTCTCTGCTTTTAGATATATTCAATCCCATGACCCCGCTATTTAATTAAAAACCCTCGTTACTTCCCACGTTATGTAGTTTGCAAGCTCACTCATCCCATCATAGTTCAGGTAGGGGCATTCACAACAGTACAGTACGGAGATGTGGCTGCAAGGGGATCCGGACTGGGCACTGAATATTCAAGGATATACATCCGATTGAAAAGACAGGCAGATGGGCAGAGAGGATCAGCTTGCCTTATTGGTAAGAAAAGAAATCAAATCAGAAGTAAGAAATGAAGGAGGATCAGATGGTGCAGAATCTGTTCAGGTCGAATTGAGGAGCGCGAAGGTCAAAAAAACCGTAGTTGGAGTTATGAACAGGCCTCCAAACAGTAGTCAGGAGCTGGGGCCCAAGATACCCTAGGAGATAGACAAGATGTGTTGGAAAGGCAAAGTTACAATGATCATGGAGGATTTCAATGTCCAGGTGGACTGGGAAAATCAGGTTGGTAGTGGATTGCAAGAAAAGGAATTTGTGGAATGTCTACAAGATGACTTTTTTGGAGTAGCTTATGGTGGAGCCCATTTGGGAACAGGCAATTCTGGATTTAGTAGGTAAAAACAATGACTGCAGATGCTGGAAACCAGATTCTGGATCAGTGGTGCTGGAAGAGCACAGCAATTCAGGCAGCATCCGAGGACAGGCAAAATTGACGTTTCGGGCAAAAGCCCTTCATTAGTGTTGGGCAATGATGGAGTCTTGATAAGGGAGCTTAAAGTGAAGGAACCCTTCGGAGGCAGTGATCTTAATATGATTGAATTTACTCTGCAATTTGAGAGGGAGAAGAAAGACTCAGAGGCAAAGGTATTACAGCTGAATAAAGGCAACTACAGAGGCACGAGGGAGGAGCTGGGTACAACTGACTGGGACAGGAGCCAAGCAGGAAAGACAGTGGAACAGCACTGGCAGGGAGTAATTCAGGAGGCACAGCAGAGATTCATCCTGAGGAAAAGGAAGCAAGGTACAGGGAGGATGAGGCAGCCGTGGCTGACCAGGGAAGTCAGGGATAGTGTAAAAGCAAAAGAGAAACCATATAATGTGGCAAAGGATTGCGAAACTTACAAAGACCAACAAAGGGCAACAAAAAAGAAACAAGGAGAGAGAAGATTAAATATGAGGGGTAAGCTAGCCAGTAATATAAGGGAAGACTGTAAGATTCTTTAGATATATAAAGGGCAAAAGAGAGGCAAAATTGAATATTAGGCCACTGGGAAATGACAAAGGAAAGGGCTGAGACACTGAATAATTACTTTGCATCAGTCTTCACAGTGGAAGACACGAGTAATATCGCTCAAATTCAAGAGATTGAGGGGGCAGAGCTGAGTATAGTGGCCATCAGCAAGAAGAAAGTGCTAGAAAAACTGAATGGCCTAAAGGTGGATATACCCCAGAGTTTTAAAGGAGATAGCTGAAGGGATAGCAGAGGTGTTAGTGGTGATCTTTCAGAAAACCCGAGAGTCAGGGAGAGTCCCAGAGGACTGGAAAATCGCTAACATGACACCCCTGTTTAAAAAGGGAGTAAAGCAAAAGTTGGAAAATTACAGACCAATTAGCCTAACCTCAGTCCGGGGTAAGATCCTGGAATCCATTGTGAAGGATGAGATTTCTGAATACTTGGAAGTGTATGATTAAAATAGGACAAAGTCATCAAGGGGAGGTCATGCCTGACAAATCTTTTCGAATTCCTTGAGGAAGTAATGCGCAGGTTAGACTAAGAAGAACCAATGGATGTTATGTACTTGGACTTCAAGAAAGCTTTTGACAAGGTGCATGTACTTGGACTTCAAGAAAGCTTTTGACAAGGTGCTACACAGGAGGCTGCTGAGTAAGATAAGTGCCCATGGTGTTAGAGGCAAGGTGCTAGGATGGATAGAAGCTTGGCTGTCTGACAGAAAGCAGAGAGTGGGGATAAAAGGGTCTTTCTCAGGATGGCAGCTGGTGGCAAGTGGGGTTCCGCAAGACTCAGGTTTTGGAACCACAACTTTTTACTTTATACAGTAACGATCTAGATGAAGGGACTGAGGGCATTCTGGCTATGTTTGCAAAGGGGTTTAGAAGGAAGTGGGGGATCTAATTGAAACATATTGAATGGCCTAGGCAGAGTGGATGTTGGGAAGAGTAAAGGGAAGACCTTTTAGAATGGAGATAAGGAGAAACGTCTTCAGGAAGAGAACAGTGAATCTATGGAATCCGTTGCCACAGAAGGCTGTGGAGGCCAGGCCATTGAGTGTATTTAAGACAGAGAAAGCTAGGTTCTTGACTATCAAGGGGTTCAAGAGTCACGGGAAGAAAGCGGGAGAATGGGGTTGAGAAACTTAACAGCCATGATTGAATGGCGGAGTAGACTGGATGGGCTGAATGGCCCAATTTCTGCTCCAATGTCTTAAGGTCTTACAGCACCCCCCCTTTTCCCAGTACGAGGGCCAATGCCCCAGAAACCAGAAGCCACTCTCTGACAGTAGTCTTTGAGCCACACATTCATCTCTAATTTCCAATTTGCAAGTGGTTTAGCTAATAATCTAGAGATTATAACCTTTAAGCTTTTACTTTTCAATTTAGCATCCAGCCTCTTCTACTCTGTACAAAACCTCTGGCCTCATTTAACCTCTGGACCAGAATGACTGGCTACTCCCCCGATCACTAAAGGCTCCTCTCTAACATTGAATCGATGTAGAGTTATGAGTGTAGACCAGTCCATCGTCAAAAAACAGCCTTCTCCTTCCTGCTTACTCTTCCTGCTGCCTCCAGAAAGCACCCAAAATCAGCAACCCTGGTTATACTCTCTTCCACCCTCTACCACTGGACAGAAGATAGAGAAGTTTGAAATCATGTACCAATAGATTCGACAGTAGCTTCTTCCACCCGCTTATCAGACTTATAAACAGACCTCTCATACATTAGAGTTGATCTCTCTCTGTACCTTTTCTGTAGCCGGAAATTTTATTTTATTTCAAAAATATACTTTATTCATAAAATAATTTGATGGTCATGCCATACATACATAAACATTTACATACAGAGATCAGAATTTATCATTTTTATATACAGGTCTGTATGTGTATCAATCATATATCTATATATTTAGCTGAGGTGTCAGCGGAGCCCAAATGACTGCGTGGGCCCCCTGTTCTTCTTTAGGCAGGCAGATGTTACACGGTGGTCTTTCCCCACCGCGCCTTGACGGCAGCTGCCCCAAGCTTCAGCGCGTCCCTCAACACTTAGTCCTGGACTTTGGAGTGTGCCAGTCTGCAGCACTCAATCGGGGTCAACTCCTTCAGCTGGAAGATCAACAGGTTTCGGACCGCCCACAGAGCGTCCTTCACCGAGTTGATGATCCTCCAGGCACAGTTGATGTTCGTCTCGGTGTGCGTCCCGGGGAACAGGCCGTAGAGCACGGAGTCCCGCGTCACGGCGCTGCCCGGGACGAACCTCGACAAACACCACTGCATTCCTCTCCAGACTTCCTCTGCATAGGCACATTCCAGAAGGAGGTGTGTGACAGTCCCATCCCCCCCGCAGCCGCTTCGAGGGCAGCGTGCCGTGCGGCTGAGAGTCCGCGCGTGCATAAAGGATTTCACAGGCAGAGCCCTTCTCACCACCAGCCAAGCCATGTCTTGGTGCTTGTTGGAAAGTTCTGGCGATGAGGAATTCTGCCAAATGGCTTTGACAGTCTACTCAGGGAAC
>NC_057734.1:49534624-49546499 GCF_004010195.1 Chiloscyllium plagiosum
CTGTAGGCCCCCGCTGCCAGGAATAGTCACCCCTCTCAGGCTTGCATCCTTCCTGATGGACTCGGCAGATGGCTCTATGCAGCACACAAACAAGGCAGGAGAGAGAGGGCAGCTCTGCCTGACTCCAGATCTGACTGGGAAGCTATCTGATTCCCACCCATTGATTGAAACTGCACTGATAATGTTGGTGTAGAGCAGTCTGATCCAATTGCAGATTCCCTCCCCAAAGCCCATTTTGGAGAGCACATTTCTCATATACCTGTGTGATATCCTGTCACAGGCTTTCTCCTGGTCCAGGCTGATGAGGCAGGTGTCCAACCCTCTGTCCTGCACGTAGGCGATCGTATCCCCGAGGAGTGCGAGACTCTCAGCGGTACAGCACGGGTTTGGTCAGGGTGGATCATCGATCCTAGCAGACCTGACCCGGTTGGCGATGACCTTTGACAAGATTTTGTAGTCTGTGTTTAACAGTGAGATCGGTCTCCAATTTCTAATTTCTTCCCTCTCCCCCTTCTGCTTGTAGACGAGGGTGATGATGCCTTTCCTCATGGATTCACTCATGGTACCTGCCCGAAGCATACTGACATACACCTCCAGCAGGTCCCGGCCAATCAAGTCCCACAGAGCGGAATAGAGCTCGACCGGTAAGCCGTTGCTTCCGGGAGTTTTATTCTTTTCGAAGGACTCGAGGGCCTTGGTCAGCTCGTCCAGAGATAGCGGCTGGTCCAGCCTCTCCCGTGTTCTGTCGTCTATTACCCTGATGTGCTCATGTAAGGTAGCTTTGGCCTGGATGGCATGCAAAGCAATACTCCTCACTGTACATGTGACAAAAATAAATTAAATCAAATCAAAAACAGGGAAGGCAGCATAGACATCCAGACTCTCATTCAGTGCTGCAGAGAATGGTGTCAATACCTTTTATTATAATAACCCGACCCACTGCTGGTAGATTCTATGTTGCTGCCACCATTCGAAAAGCTTTCTGTCCCATGACGCCCTGACCATTTAGCTGATCTGCTCTGAAACCCCTGCTGTCCTCCAAACAGACTGAACGAACTGTAAACCTCTGGGATAATTGCAGTGGCCAACAACCTACTCTCTCGGTCCCCTTTCAGCGTCACTCCCAACCTTGACTGTTGACCAGATCAGAAGACCCAATGTGAAGTGGTGGCACTGCCTCATGATGCATGACTCCAGGTAACTCTCTCCCTCCCTAATGTGTGGCAATGTCTGTTGTTCAGCCTCTAGCTTGGAAACTCTGAGAAGCTGCTAGGACCTCAAGCATTTATCCTGGATCACAATATCATCCAGGAGCTCCCACATGCTGCAGCTTTGACACATCACCGGTACTGCCATCCTCAGCTAGTTTTAGTTGTTTAATCATGTTATCTTATAATTTACTAATTTATTGACAATTTATGTATGATGTTAAAGTTTGAGGATACTTGAAGCACTCAACAGTACCTTACCAACCAGCGAGCTCCTTTCCCTGCATCAGAGTGAGAACCAATTTCGATTTCTTTTTCTCTTCTGCTCTTCTCTAAGCCAAACACTTTTTATGAAAAAATTTTACTTGCATTCTGTAATGCAGATCCAATAATCTCCAGTAATGATACGGGATATTAATAGAATAGGAGGAGAAAGTGAGGTCTGCAGATGCTGGAGATCAGAGCTGGAAAAGTGTTGCTGGAAAAGCGCAGCAGGTCAGGCAGCATCCAGGGAACAGGAGAATCGACGTTTCGGGCATAAGCCCTTCTTCAGGAAGGGCTTATTAATAGAATACCCAACTGGAATGTGGATCAATTCTCCTGGCACCAATCTTATCCACGCTGAGCAAACCAACCTCTCTTTCAGTAAGGTACATAATGCAGAATCTTATAACATGGATAATGGTGAAATATGTGGCAGAATTGGACAGTGTGTTGCCAATTATGGACATTATTGACTGTTAAATGCCTTGTCCATGACCTACTACTTCTTATTAATAATCAGCCTTTCATCACACATAATTGAGGACAGAGAAATAGCAGATACTTTCAGTCAATACTTTGTATCAGTCTTTAAGCATCCTAAAGATATCAGCAAAGTACTGTTGGGAGGAAAGGTGATTTAACAAACTACATCACAAAGGACAAAGTATTTGATGAACTAATGGGACTAAAGGCAGACAGGTCTCAAAGACGTGGTGACTTACCTCTCTGGCTGCAGAGATAATGAGGCAGTGGTTGCAATATTCCAGAACACACTGGTTTCTGGGAGGGTTCGAACAGATTGGAAAACTGCTGATATGATGCCCCCTGTTCAAGAAGGAACGGAGACAGAAAGCAGGGAACTATAGGCCAGTTTGTCTAACATTTGTTGTTGGGAAAATACGAGAGTCCACTATTAAGGAAGAAAGAGCAGGACTCCACCAAACATTAATGCAATCTGAGTCAAAGCCATAAGACCATGAGATATAGGAGCAGAATGAGGCCATTCAGCCCATGGGGTCTGCTCCACCATTTGATCATGGCTGACACGTTTCTCAATCCCATTCTTCTGCCCTCTCCCTGTAATGGTTGATCCCCTTACTAATCAAAAAACAGTCTCTCTCTTAAACTCACTCAATGACTTGGCCTGCTACTGTGTCAGTGAGTTCCACAGACTCACCACCTTCTGTCTGAACAAATTCCTCCTCATCTCTGTTCTAAAGGGCCGTCCCTTCACTCTGCGGCTGTGCCCTCAGGTCCTAGTCTCTTCTACTAGAGGAGACATCTTCTCTCTGTCTGCTCTATCCAGGCCTCTCAGTATTCTGGAAGTCTCAAACAAATCTTCCTCCCCTTCATCCTGCTAAACCTCATCGAGTGAACAGTGTCTATTCTCCGGACTTCAACCATGTCACAGGGAACAGTGTCTATTCCGCGGAATCAATCCTAGTCACAGGAAACAGTGTCCATTCCCCAGATTCCATCCTAATCACAGGGAACAGTGTCTATTCCCTGGACTCCAACCTGACCATGGGAAATAGTGTCTATTCCCCAGACTCAATCCTGGTCACAGGGAACAGTGTCTATTCCCCGGACTCAATCCTGGTCACAGGGAACAGTGTCTATTCCCTGGACTCGATCCTGACCACAGGGAACAGTGTCTATTCCCCGGACTACATCCTGACCACACGGAAGACTGTCTATTCCCCAGACTCCATCCTGGTCACAGGGAACAGTGTCTATTCCCCAGACTCCATCCTCACCACACGGAACAGTGTCTATTCCCCAGACTCCATCCTGGTCACAGGGAACAGTGTTTATTCCCCGGACTCCATCCTGGTCACAGGGAACAGTGTCTATTCCCCAGACTCAATCCTGACCACAAGGACCAGTGTTTATTTCCCAGACTCCATCCTGGTCACAGGGAACAGTATCTATTCCCCGTAATCGATCCTGACCACAGGGAACAGTGTCTATTCCCTGGACTCCATCCTGACAAGCGGGAAGAGTATCTATTCCCCGGGCTCAATCCTGGTTACAGGGAACAGTGTCTATTACCCGGACTCCATCCTGGTCACAGGGAACTGTGTCTATTCGCTGGACTCCAACCTGGTCACAGGGAACAGTGTCTATACCCCGGACTTGATCCTGGTCACAAGGAACAGTGTCGATTCCCCGGATTCAATCCTAGTCACAGGGAACAGTGTCTATACCCCACACTCGATCCTGACCACAGGGAACAGTGTCAATCCCCAGACTCCATTCTGTTCTCATGGAACAGTGTCTATTCCCCGGACTCCATCCTGGTCACAGGGAACAGTGTCTATTCCACGGACTCCAACAGTGCCCATTTCCCGGACTTGATCCTGAGCACAGGGAACAGTGTCTATTACGCGGACTCCATCCTGGTCACAGGGAACAGTGTCGATTCCCCGGACTCCATTCTGGTCACAGGAGACAGTGTCTATTCCTTGGACTCCATCCTGGTCACAGGGAACAGTATCTAATCCCTGGACCCGATCCTAGTCACAGGGAATTGTGTCTATTCCCCGGACTTCATCCTGGTCACAGGGAACAGTGTCTATTCCGCAGACCCGATTCTGGTCACAGTGAACAGTGTCTATTCCCCGGACTTGATCCTGATCACAGGGAATAGTGTCTATTCCCCAGACTCCAACCTGGTCACAGGGATCAGTGTCTATTCCCCAGACTCCATCCTGGTCACAGGGAACAGTGTCTATTCCACAGACTCAATCCTGGTCACTGGGAACAGTGTCTATTCCCCGGACTCAATCCTGGTCACAAGGAACAGTGTCTATTCCCCATAATCGATCCTGACCACAGGGAACAGTGTCTATTTCCCGGACTCCATCCTGACCACACGGAACAGTGTCTATTCCCCAGACTCCATCCTGGTCACAGGGAACAGTGTCTATTCCCCAGACTAAATCCTGACCACAGTGAACAGTGTTTATTTCCCAGACTCCATCCTGGTCACAGGGAACAGTGTCTATTACCCGGACTCCTTCCTGGTCACAGGGAACAGTGTCGATTCCCTGGATTCAATCCTAGTCACAGGGAACAGTGTCTATACCCCACACTCGATCCTGACCACAGGGAACAGTGTCAATCCCCAGACTCCATCCTGTTCTCATGGAACAGTGTCTATTCCCCGGATTCAATCCTAGGCACAGGGAACAGTGTCGATTCCCCGGACTCCATCCTGACCTCAGGGAACAGTGCCTATTTCCCGGACTTGATCCTGACCACAGGGAACAGTGTCTATTCCCCGGACTTGATCCTGGTCAAAGGGAATAGTGTCTATTCCCCGGACTCCATCCTGGTCACAGGGATCAGTGTCTATTCCCCAGACTCCATCCTGGTCACAGGGAACAGTGTCTATTCCCCGGACTGAATCCTGGTCACTGGGAACAGTGTCTATTCCCCGGACTCCATCCTGGTCACAGGGAACAGTGTCTATTCCCCAGACTCCATCCTGGTCACAGGGAACAGTGTCTATTCCACAGACTCAATCCTGGTCACTGGGAACAGTGTCTATTCCCCGGACTCCATCCTGGTCACTGGGAACAGTGTCTATTCCCCGGACTCAATCCTGACTACAGGGAACAGTGTTTATTTCCCAGACACCATCCTGGTCATAAGGAACAGTATCTATTCCCCGTAATCGATCCTGACCACAGGGAACAGTGTCTATTCCCTGGACTTCATCCTGACAAGAGGGAAGAGTATCTATTCCCCGGGCTCGATCCTGGTCACAGGGAACAGTGTTTATTTCCCAGACTCCATCCTGACCATGGGAAACAGTGTCTATTCCTCAGACTCATCCCTGGTCACAGGGAACAGTGTCTATTCCCCAGACTCCATCCTGGTCACAGGGATCAGTGTCTACTCCCCAGACTCCATCCTAGTCACAGGGAACAGTGTCTACTCCCCACACTCGATCCTGACCACAGGGAACACTGTCAATCCCCAGACTCATTCCTGTTCTCATGGAACAAAGTCTATTCCCCGGATTCAATCCTAGGCACAGGGAACAATGTCTATTCCCCGGACTCCATCCTGGTCACAGGGAACAGTGTCTATTCCGCGGATTCAATCCTAGTCACAGGAAACAGTGTCTATTCCCTGGACTCCAACCTGACCATGGGAAACAGTGTCTTTTCCTCAGACTCATCCCTGGTCACAGGGATCAGTGTCTATTCCCCAGACTCCATCCTGGTCACAGGGAACAGTGTCTATTCCCTGGACTCAATCCTGGTCACAGGGAACAGTGTTTATTCTCCAGACTCCATGCTGGTCACAGGGAACAGTGTCGATTCCCCGGACTCCATCCTGACCACAGGGAACAGTGTCTATTCCCCGGACTCCATCCTGACCACAGGTAACAGTGTCTATTTCCCGCACTCCATCCTGGTCACAGGGAACAGTGTCTAATCCCCGTAATCGACCCTGACCACAGGGAACAGTGTCTATTCCCACGGACTCCATCCTGACAACAGGGAAGAGTGTCTATTCCCCGGGCTCGATCCTGGTCACAGGGAACAGTGTCTATTTCCCGGACTACATCCTGGCCATGGTGAACAGTGTCTATTCCCCGGACACCATCCTGGTCACAGGGAACAGTGTCTATTCCCTGCACTTGATCCTGGTCACAGGGAATAGTGTCTATACCCCGGACTTGATCCTAGTCACAGAGAACAGTGTCTATACCCCGGACTTGATCCTGGTCACAGGGAACAGTGTCGATTCCCCGGATTCCATCCTGCTTACAGGGAACAGTGTCTATTCCACGAACTCCATCCTGACCATGGGAAACAGTGTCTATTCCTCAGACTCATCCCTGGTCACAGGGAACAGTGTCTATTCCCCGGACTCCATTCTGGTCACAAGAGACAGTGTCTATTTTTTGGACTCCATCCTGGTCACAGGGAACAGTGTCTATTCCCCGGACTCCATTCTGGTCACAAGAGACAGTGTCTATTTTTTGGACTCCATCCTGGTCACAGGGAACAGTGTCTATTCCCCGGACTCCATTCTGGTCACAAGAGACAGTGTCTATTTTTTGGACTCCATCCTGGTCACAGGGAACAGTGTCTATTCCCCGGACTCCATTCTGGTCACAAGAGACAGTGTCTATTTTTTGGACTCCATCCTGGTCACAGGGAACAGTGTCTATTCCCCGGACTCCATTCTGGTCACAAGAGACAGTGTCTATTTTTTGGACTCCATCCTGGTCACAGGGAACAGTGTCTATTCCCCGGACTCCATTCTGGTCACAAGAGACAGTGTCTATTTTTTGGACTCCATCCTGGTCACAGGGAACAGTGTCTATTCCCCGGACTCCATTCTGGTCACAAGAGACAGTGTCTATTTTTTGGACTCCATCCTGGTCACAGGGAACAGTGTCTATTCCGCAGACCCGATTCTGGTCACAGTGAACAGTGTCTATACCCCGGACTTGATCCTGGTCACAGGGAACAGTGTCGATTCCCCGGATTCAATCCTAGTCACAGGGAGCAGTGTCTATACCCCACACTCGGTCCTGACCACAGGGAACAGTGTCAATCCCCAGACTCCATCCTGTTCTCATGGAACAGTGTCTATTCCCCGGATTCAATCCTAGGCACAGGGAATAGTGTCTATGCCCCGGACTCCAACAGTGCCTATTTCCCGGACTTGATCCTGACCACAGGGAACAGTGTCTATTATGCGGACTCCATCCTGGTCACAGGGAACAGTGTCTATTCCCCGGACTCCATCCTAGTCACAGGGAATTGTGTCTATTCCCCGGACTTCATCCTGGTCACAGGGAACAGTCTCTATTCCGCAGACCCGATTCTGGTCACAGTGAACAGTGTTTATTCCCCAGACTCCATCCTGGTCACAGGGAACAGTGTCTATTCCCCGGACTCCATCCTAGTCACAGGGAACAGTGTCTATTCCCCAGACTCCATCCTGGTCACAGGGAACAGTGTCTATTCCCCAGACTCTATCCTGGTCACAGGGAACAGTGTCTATTCCCTGGACTCGATCCTGACCACATGGAACAGTGTCTATTCCCCGGACTCCATCCTTGTCTCAGGGAACAGTGTCTATTCCCCAGACTCCATCCTGGTCACAGGGAACAGTGTTTATTCGCCAGACTCCATCCTGGTCACAGGGAACAGTGTCTATTCCCCAGACTCTATCCTGACCACACGGAACAGTGTTTATTCCCCAGACTCCATCCTGGTCACAGGGAACAGTGTTTATTCCCCGGACTCCATCCTGGTCACAGGGAACAGTATCTATTCCCCGTAATCGATCCTGACCACAGGGAACAGTGTCTATTCCCTGGACTCCATCCTGACAAACGGGAAGAGTATCTATTCCCCGGGCTCGATCCAGGTTACAGGGAACATTGTCCATTACCCGGACTCCATCCTGGTCACAGGGAACTGTGTCTATTCCCCGGACTCAATCCTGACCACAGTGAACAGTGTTTATTTCCCAGACTCCATCCTGGTCACAGGGAACAGTCTCTATACCCCACACTTGATCCTGGTCACAGGGAACAGTGTCTATTCCCTGGACTCCAACCTGACCATGGGAAATAGTGTCTATTCCCCAGACTCATCCCTGGTCACAGGGAACAGTGTCTATTCCCCAGACTTCATCTTCGTCACAGGGAACAGTGTCTATTCCCCAGACTCATCCCTGGTCACAGGGAACAGTGTCTATTCCCCAGACTCTATCCTGACCACACGGAACAGTGTCTATTCCCCAGACTCCATCCTGGTCACAGGGAACAGTGTTTATTCCCCGGACTCCATCCTGGTCACAGGGAACAGTTTCTATACCCCACACTTGATCCTGGTCACAGGGAACAGTGTCTATTCCCTGGACTCCAACCTGACCATGGGAAACAGTGTCTATTCCCCAGACTCAATCCTTGTCACTGGGGACAGTGTCTATTCCACGAACTCCATCCTGACCATGGGAAACAGTGTCTATTCCTCAGACTCATCCCTGGTCACAGGGAACAGTGTCTATTCCCCAGACTCCATCCTCGTCACAGGGAACAGTGTCTATTCCCCGGACTCAATCCTTGTCACTGGGGACAGTGTCTATTCCCCGGACTCAATCCTGGTCACAGGGAACAGTGTCTATTCCCCGGACTCCATCCTGACCACACGGAACAGTGTCTATTCCCCAGACTCCATCCTGGTCACAGGGAACAGTGTCTATTCCCCAGACTCTATCCTGACCACACGGAACAGTGTCTATTCCCCAGACTCCATCCTGGTCACAGGGAACAGTGTTTATTCCCCGGACTCCATCCTGGTCACAGGGAACAGTGGCTATTCCCCGGACTCAATCCTGATCACAGGGACCAGTGTTTATTTCCCAGACTCCATCCTGGTCACAGGGAACAGTGTCTATTCCACGTAATCGATCCTGACCACAGGGAACAGTGTCTATTCCCCAGACTCCATCCTCACAAGCGGGAAGAGTATTTATTCCCCGGGCTCGATCCTGGTTACAGGGAACAGTGTCCATTACCCAGACTCCATCCTGGTCACAGGGAACTGTGTCTATTCGCTGGACTCCAACCTGGTCACAGGGAACAGTGTCTATACCCCGGACTTGATCCTGGTCACAGGGAACAGTGTCGATTCCCCGGATTCAATCCTAGTCACAGGGAACAGTGTCTATACCCCACACTCAATCCTGACCACAGGGAACAGTGTCAATCCCCAGACTCCATCCTGTTCTCATGGAACAGTGTCTATTCCCCGGATTCAATCCTAGGCACACGGAACAGAGTCTATGCCCCGGACTTCAACAGTGCCTATTTCCCGGACTTGATCCTGACCACAGGGAACAGTGTCTATTCCCCGGACTCCATTCTGGTCACAAGAGACAGTGTCTATTTTTTGGACTCCATCCTGGTCACAGGGAACAGTATCTATTCCCTGGACCCGATCCTTGTCACAGGGAATTGTGTCTATTCCCCGGACTTCATCCTGGTCACAGGGAAGAGTGTCTATTCCGCAGACCCGATTCTGGTCACAGTGAACAGTGTCTATACCCCGGACTTGATCCTGGTCACAGGGAACAGTGTCTATTCCCTGGACTCCAACCTGACCATGGGAAATAGCGTCTATTCCCCAGACTCAATCCTGCTTACAGGGAACAGTGTCTATTCCACGAACTCCATCCTGACCATGGGAAACAGTGTCTATTCCTCAGACTCATCCCTGGTCACAGGGAACAGTGTCTATTCCCCGGACTCCATCCTGGTCACAGGGAACAGTGTCTATTCCCCAGACTCCATCCTGGTCACTGGGAACAGTGTCTATTCCCAGGACTCAATCCTTGTCACTGGGAACAGTGTCTATTCCCTGGACTCAATCCTGGTCACAGTGAACAGTGTCTATTCCCTGGACTCGATCCTGACCACATGGAACAGTGTCTATTCCCCGGACTCCATCCTGACCACACGGAACAGTGTCTATTCCCCAGACTCCATCCTGGTCACAGGGAACAGTGTCTATTCCCCAGACTCCATCCTGGTCACTGGGAACAGTGTCTATTCCCAGGACTCAATCCTTGTCACTGGGAACAGTGTCTATTCCCTGGACTCAATCCTGGTCACAGGGAACAGTGTCTATTCCCTGGACTCGATCCTGACCACATGGAACAGTGCCTATTCCCCGGACTCCATCCTGACCACACGGAACAGTGTCTATTCCCCAGACTCCATCCTGTTCACAGGGAACAGTGTCTATTCCCCAGACTCCATCCTGGTCACAGGGAACAGTGTCTCTTCCCCAGACTCCATCCTGGTCACAGGGAACAGTGTCTATACCCCGGACTCAATCCTGACCACAGGGACCAGTATTTATTTCCCAGACTCCATCCTGGTCACAGGGAACAGCATCTATTCCCCGTAATCGATCCTGACCACAGGGAACAGTGTCTATTCCCTGGACTCCATCCTGACAAGCGGGAAGAGCATCTATTCCCCGGGCTCGATCCTGGTTACAGGGAAGATTGTCCATTACACGGACTCCATCTGGTCACAGGGAACTGTGTCTATACCCCGGACTTGATCCTGGTCACAGGGAACAGTGTCGATTCCCCTGATTCAATCCTAGTCACAGGGAACAGTGTCTATACCCCACACTCGATCCTGACCACAGGGAACAGTGTCAATCCCCAGACTCCATTCTGTTCTCATGGAACAGTGTCTATTCCCCGGATTCAATCCTAGGCACAGGGAACAGAGTCTATGCCCCGGACTCCAACTGTGCCTATTTCCCGGACTTGATCCTGAGCACAGGGAACAGTGTCTATTATGCGGACTCCATCCTGGTCACAGGGAACAGTGTCTATTATGCGGACTCCATTCTGGTCACAGGGAACATTATCTATTCCCTGGGCCCGATCCTAGTCACAGGGAATTGTGTCTATTCCCCGGACTTCATCCTGGTCACAGGGAACAGTGTCTATTCCCCGGACTCCATCCTGGTCACAGGGAAGAGTGTCTATTCCCCGGACTCCATCCTGGTCACAGGAGACAGTGTCTATTCCTTGGACTCCATTCTGGTCACAGGGAACAGTATCTATTCCCTGGGCCCGATCCTAGTCACAGGGAATAGTGTCTATTCCCCGGACTTCATCCTGGTCACAGGGAACAGTGTCTATTCCGCAGACCCGATTCTGGTCACAGTGAACAGTGTCTATTCCCCGGACTTGATCCTGGTCACAGAGAATAGTGTCTATTCCCCGGACTCAATCCTGGTCACTGGGAACAGTGTCTATTCCCCGGACTCCATCCTGGTCACAGGGATCAGTGTCTATTCCCCAGACTCCATCCTGGTCACAGGGAACAGTGTCTATTCCCCAGACTCCATCCTGGTCACAGGGAACAGTGTCTATTCCCTGGACTCTATCCTGACCACAGGGAACAGTGTCTATTCCCCGGACTTGATCCTGGTCACAGGGAACAGTGTCTATTCCCCAGACTCTATCCTGACCACACGGAACAGTGTCTATTCCTCAGACTCATCCCTGGTCACAGGGAACAGTGTCTATTCCCCAGACTCCATCCTGGTCACAGGGAACAGTGTCTATTCCCCAGACTCCATCCTGGTCACAGGGAACAGCGTCTATTCCCCAGACTCCATCCTGGTCACAGGGAATTGTGTCTATTCCCCGTAATCGATCCTGACCACAGGGAACAGTGTCTATTCCCTGGACTCCATCCTGACAAGCGGGAAGAGCATCTATTCCCCGGACTCCATCCTGGTTACAGGGAAGATTGTCCATTACCCGGACTCCATCTGGTCACAGGGAACTGTGTCTATACCCCGGACTTGATCCTGGTCACAGGGAACAGTGTC
>NC_057734.1:49547154-49551923 GCF_004010195.1 Chiloscyllium plagiosum
CACAGGGAACAGTGTCTATACCCCGGACTTGATCCTGGTCACAGGGAACAGTGTCTATTCCCCGGACTCTATCCTGACCACAGGGAACAGTGTCTATACCCCGGACTTGATCCTGGTCACAGGGAACAGTGTCTATTCCCCGGACTCAATCCTGGTCACTGGGAACAGTGTCTATTCCCCGGACTCAATCCTGGTCACTGGGAACAGTGTCTATTCCCCGAACTCAATCCTGGTCACAGGGAACAGTGTCTATTCCCTGGACTCGATCCTGACCACAGGGAACATTGTCCATTACCCGGACTCCATCCTGACAACAGTGAACAGTGTCTATTCCCCAGACTCCATCCTGGTCACAGGGAACAGTGTCTATTCCCCAGACTCCATCCTAGTCACAGGGAACAGTGTCTATTCCCTGGACTCCAACCTGACCATGGGAAATAGTGTCTATTCCCCGGACTCAATCCTGCTTACAGGGAACAGTGTCTATTCCACGAACTCCATCCTGACCATGGGAAACAGTGTCTATTCCTCAGACTCATCCCTGGTCACAGGGAACAGTGTCTATTCCCCAGACTCAATCCTTGTCACTGGGAACAGTGTCTATTCCCCGGACTCAATCCTGGTCACAGGGAACAGTGTCTATTCCCCGGACTCAATCCTGTTCTCATGGAACAGTGTCTATTCCCCCGATTCAATCCTAGGCACAGGGAACAGAGTCTATGCCCCGGACTCCAACAGTGCCTATTTCCCGGACTTGATCCTGACCACAGGGAACAGTGTCTATTATGCGGACTCCATCCTGGTCACAGGGAACAGTGTCTATTCCCCGGACTCCATTCTGGTCACAGGAGACAGTGTCTATTCCTTCGACTCCATCCAGGTCACAGGGAACAGTATCTATTCCCTGGACCCGATCCTAGTCACAGGGAATTGTGTCTATTCCCCGGACGTCATCCTGGTCACAGGGAAGAGTGTCTATTCCGCAGACCCGATTCTGGTCACAGTGAACAGTGTCTATACCCCCGACTTGATCCTGGTCACAGGGAACAGTGTCTATTTCCTGGACCCCAACCTGACCATGGGAAATAGTGTCTATTCCCCAGACTCAATCCTGCTTACAGGGAACAGTGTCTATTTCACGAACTCCATCCTGACCATGGGAAACAGTGTCTATTCCTCAGACTCATCCCTGGTCACAGGGAACAGTGTTTATTCCCCGGACTCCATCCTGGTCACAGGGAACAGTGTCTATTCCTCGGACTCAATCCTGGTCACTGGGAACAGTGTCTATTCCCCGAACTCAATCCTGGTCACAGGGAACAGTGTCTATTCCCTGGACTCGATCCTGACCACATGGAACAGTGTCTATTCCCCGGACTCCATTCTGACCACACGGAACAGTGTCTATTCCCCAGACTCCATCCTGGTCACAGGGAACAGTGTCTATTCCCCAGACTCTATCCTGACCACATGGAACAGTGTCTATTCCCCAGACTCCATCCTGGTCACAGGGAACAGTGTTTATTCCCCGGACTCCATCCTGGTCACAGGGAACAGTGGCTATTCCCCGGACTCAATCCTGACCACAGGGACCAGCGTTTATTTCCCAGACTCCATCCTGGTCACAGGGAACAGTATCTATTCCCCGTAATCGATCCTGACCACAGGGAACAGTGTCTATTCCCCAGACTCCATCCTGACAAGTGGGAAGAGTATCTATTCCCCGGGCTCGATCCTGGTTACAGGGAACAGTGTCCATTCCCCGGACTCTATCCTGACCACAGGGAACAGTGTCTATTCCCCGGACTTGATCCTGGTCACAGGGAACCCCGGACTCTATCCTGACCACAGGGATCAGTGTCTATTCCCCAGACTCCATCCTGGTCACAGGGAACAGTGTCTATTCCCCAGACTCCATCCTGGTCACAGGGAACAGCGTCTATTCCCCAGACTCCATCCTGGTCACAGGGAATTGTGTCTATTCCCCAGACTCAATCCTGGTCACAGGGAACAGTGTCTATTCCCCGGACTCAATCCTGGTCACTGGGAACAGTGTCTAATCCCCGAACTCAATCCTGGTCACAGGGAACAGTGTCTATTCCCTGGACTCGATCCTGACCACAGGGAACAGTGTCTATTCCCCGGACTCCATCCTGACCACACGGAAGAGTGTCTATTCCCCAGACTCCATCCTGGTCACAGGGAACAGTGTCTATTCCCCGGACTCTATCCTAACCACAGGGAACAGTGTCTATACCCCGGACTTGATCCTGGTCAAAGGGAACAGTGTCTATTCCCTGGACTCTAACCTGACCATGGGAAATAGTGTCTATTCCCCAGACTTGATCATGGTCACAGGGAATAGTGTCTATTCCCCGGACTCAATCCTGGTCACAGGGATCAGTGTCTATTCCCCAGACTCAATCCTTTTCACAGGGAACAGTGTCTATTCCACGGACCTAATCCTGGTCACTGGGAACAGTGTCTATTCCCCGGACTCCATCCTGGTCACAGGGATCAGTGTCTATTCCCCAGACTCCATCCTGGTCACAGAGAAATGTGTCTATTCCCCGGACCCAATCCTGGTCACTGGGAACAGTGTCTATTCCCCAGACTCCATCCTGACCACACGGAACTGTGTCTATTCCCCAGCCTCCATCCTGGTCTCAGGGAACAGTGTCTATTCCACAGACTCCATCCTGGTCACAGGGAACAGTGTCTATTCCCCTGACTCTATCCTGACCACAGGGAACAGTGTCTATTCTCCGGACTCCATCCTGACCACACGGAACAGTGTCTATTCCCCAGACTCCATCCTGGTCACAGGGAACAGTGTTTATTCCCCGGACGCCATCCTGGTCACAGGGAACAGTGTCTATTCCCCGGACTCAATCCTGACCACAGGGACCTGTGTTTATTTCCCAGACTCCATCCTGGTCACAGGGAACAGTATCTATTCCCCGTAATCGATCCTGACCACAGGGAACAGTGTCTATTCCCTGGACTCCATGCTGACAAGCGGGAAGAGTATCTATTCCCCGGGCTCGATCCTGGTTACAGGGAACATTGTCCATTACCCGGACTCCATCCTGGTCACAGGGAACAGTGTCTATTCGCTGGACTCCAACCTGGTCACAGGGAACAGTGTCTATACCCCGGACTTGATCCTGGTCACAGGGAACAGTGTCGATTCCCCGGATTCAATCCTAGTCACAGGGAGCAGTGTCTATACCCCACACTCGGTCCTGACCACAGGGAACAGTGTCAATCCCCAGACTCCATCCTGTTCTCATGGAACAGTGTCTACTCCCCGGATTCAATCCTAGGCACAGGGAACAGTGTCTATGCCCCGGACTCCAACAGTGCCTATTTCCCGGACTTGATCCTGACCACAGGGAACAGTGTCTATTATGAGGACTCCATCCTGGTCACAGGGAACAGTGTCTATTCCCCGGACTCAATCCTGGTCACAGGGAACAGTGTCTATTCCTCGGACTCCATCCTGGTCACAGGGAACAGTGTCGATTCCCCGGACTGCATTCTGGTCACAGGAGACAGTGTCTATTCCTTGGACTCCATCCTGGTCACAGGGAACAGTATCTATTCCCTGGACCCGATCCTAGTCACAGGGAATTGTGTCTATTCCCCGGACTTCATCCTGGTCACAGGGAACAGTGTCTATTCCGCAGACCCGATTCTGGTCACAGTGAACAGTGTCTATTCCCCGGACTTGATCCTGGTCACAGGAAATAGTGTCTATTCCCCGGACTCCAACCTGGTCACAGGGATCAGTGTCTATTCCCCGGACTCCATCCTGGTCACAGGGAACAGTGTCTATTCCCCAGACTCCATCCTTGTCACAGGGAACAGTGTCTATTCCACGGATTCAATCCTGACCACAGTGAACAGTGTTTATTTCCCAGACTCCATCCTGGTCAAAGGGAACAGTGTCTATTACCCGGACTCCATCCTGGTCACAGGGAACAGTGTCTATACCACGGACTTGATCCTGGTCACAGGGAACAGTGTTGATTCCCTGGATTCAATCCTAGTCACAGGGAACAGTGTCTATACCCCACACTCGATCCTGACCACAGGGAACAGTGTCAATCCCCAGACTCCATCCTGTTCTCATGGAACAGTGTCTATTCCCCGGATTCAATCCTCGGCACAGGGAACAGTGTCTATTCCCCGGACTCCATCCTGACCTAAGGGAACAGTGCCTATTTCCCGGACTTGATCCTGACCACAGGGAACAGTGTCTATTACGCGGACTCCATCCTGGTCACAGGGAACAATGTCTGTTCCCCGGACTCCATTCTGGTCACAGGAGACAGTGTGTATTCCTTGGACTCCATCCTGGTCACAGGGAATAGTATCTATTCCCCGGACTTGATCCTGGTCACAGGGAATAGTGTCTATTCCCCGGACTCAATCCGGGTCACAGGGATCAGTGTTTATTCCCCAGACTACATCCTGGTCACAGGGAACAGTGTCTATTCCACGGACTCAATCCAGGTCACTGGGAACAGTGTCTATTCCCCGGACTCCATCCTGGTCACAGGGATCAGTGTCTATTCCACAGACTCCATCCTGGTCACAGGGAACAGTGTCTATTCCCCGGACTCCATCCTGACCACACGGAACAGTGTCTATTCCCCAGATTCCATCCTGGTCTCAGGGAACAGTGTCTATTCCCCAGACTCAATCCTTGTCACTGGGAACAGTGTCTATTCCCCGGACTCCATCCTGACCACACGGAACAGTGT
>NC_057734.1:49553732-49556146 GCF_004010195.1 Chiloscyllium plagiosum
GGGAAGAGTATCTATTCCCCGGGCTCGATCCTGGTTACAGGGAACATTGTCCATTACCCGGGCTCCATCCTGGTCACAGGGAACAGTGTCTATTCCCCGGACTCCATCCTGACCACACGGAACAGTGTCTATTCCCCAGACTCCATCCTGGTCACAGGGAACAGTGTCTATTCCCCTGACTCCATCCTGGACACAGGGAACAGTGTCTATTCCCCAGACTCCATCCTGACCACACGGAACAGTGTCTATTCCCCAGACTCCATCCTGGTCACAGGGAACAGTATTTATTCCCTGGACTCCATCCTGGTCACAGGGAACAGTGTCTATTCCCCGGACTCAATCCTGACCACAGGGAACAGTGTTTATTTCCCAAACTCCATCCTGGTCACAGGGAACAGTATCTATTCCCTGTAATCGATCCTGACCACAGGGAACAGTGTCTATTCCCTGGACTCCATCCTGGTCACAGGGAACTGTGTCTATTTGCTGGACTCCAACCTGGTCACAGGGAACAGTGTCTATACCCCGGACATGATCCTGGTCACAGGGAACAGTGTCTATACCCCACACACGATCCTGACCACAGGGAACAGTGTCAATCCCCAGACTCCATCCTGTTCTCATGGAACAGTGTCTATTCCCCGGATTCAATCCTAGGCACAGGGAACAGTGTCTATGCCCCGGACTCCAACAGTTCCTATTTCCCGGACTTGATCCTGACCACTGGGAACAGTGTCTATTATGCGGACTCCATCCTGGTTACAGGGAACAGTGTCTATTCCCCGGACTCCATTCTGGTCACAGGGAACAGTATCTATTCCCTGGACCCGATCCTAGTCATAGGGAATTGTGTCTATTCCCCGGACTCAGTCTTGACCACAGTGAACAGTGTCTATTCTCCAGACTCTATCCTGACCACACGGAACAGTGTCTATTCCCCAGACTCCATCCTGGTCTCAGGGAACAGTGTCTATTCCCTGGACTCCATCCTGACAAGCGGGAAGAGTATCTATTTCCCGGGCTCGATCCTGGTTACAGGGAACAGTGTCTATTACCCGGACTCCATCCTGGTCACAGGGAACTGTGTCTATTCGCTGGACTCCAACCTGGTCACAGGGAACAGTGTCTATACCCCGGACTTGATCCTGGTCACAGGAAACAGTGTCGATTCCCCGGATTCAATCCTAGTCACAGGGAACAGTGTCTATACCCCACACTCGATACTGACCACAGGGAACAGTGTCAATCCCCAGACTCCATCCTGTTCTCATGGAACAGTGTCTACTCCCCGGATTCAATCCTAGGCACAGGGAACAGTGTCTATGCCCCGGACTCCAACTGTGCCTATTTCCCGGACTTGATCCTGACCACAGGGAACAGTGTCTATTATGCGGACTCCATCCAGGTCACATGGAACAGTGTCTATTCCCCGGACTCCATCCTGGTCACAGGGAACAGTATCTATTCCCTGGACCCGATCCTCGTCACAGGGAATTTTGTCTATTCCCCGGACTCCATCCTGACCACACGGAACAGTGTCTATTCCCCAGACTCCATCCTGGTCTCAGGGAACAGTGTCTATTCCCCAGACTCCATCCTGGTCACAGGGAACAGTGTCTATTCCTCGGACTCTATCCTGACCACAGGGAACAGTGTCTAATCCCCGGACTTGATCCTGGTCACAGGGAATAGTGTCTATTCCCTGGACTCCAACCTGACCATGGGAAATAGTGTTTATTCCCCAGACTCAATCCTGCTTACAGGGAACAGAGTCTATTCCACGAACTCCATCCTGACCATGGGAAACTGTGTCTATTCCTCAGACTCCATCCTGGTCACAGGGAACAGTGTCTATTCCCCAGACTCCATCCTGGTCACAGAGAACAGTGTCTATTCCCCGGACTCAATCCTGGTCGCTGGGAACATTGTCTATTCCCCGGACTCCATCCTGACCACACGGAACAGTGTCTATTCCCCAGACTCCATCCTGGTCACAGGGAACAGTGTCTATTCCCCGGACTCTTTCCTGACCACAGGGAACAGTGTCTATTCCCCGGGCACCATCCTGACCACACGGAACAGTGTCTATTCCCCGGACTCCATCCTGACCACACGGAAAAGTGTCTATTCCCCAGACTCCATCCTGGTCACAGGGAACAGTGTTTATTCCCCGGACTCCATCCTGGTCACAGGGAACAGTGTCTATTCCCCGGACTCAATCCTGACCACAGGGACCAGTGTTTATTTCCCAGACTCCATCCTGGTCATAGGGAACAGTATCTATTCCCCAGACTCATCCCTGGTCACAGGGAACAGTGTCTATTCCCCAGACTCATCCCTGGTCACAGGGAACAGTGTCTATTCCCCAGACTCATCCCTGGTCACAGGGAACAGTGTCTATTCCCCGGACTCAA
>NC_057734.1:49557374-49558747 GCF_004010195.1 Chiloscyllium plagiosum
TATTCCTTGGACTCCATCCTGGTCACAGGGAACAGTGTCTATTCCCCGGACTCAAACTTAGTCACAGGGAACAGTGTCTATTCCCCACACACGATCCTGACCACAGGGAACAGTGTCAATCCCCAGACTCCATCCTGTTCTCATGGAACAGTGTCTATTCCCCGGATTCAATCCTAGGCACAGGGAACAGTGTCTATTCCACGGACTCCATCCTGACCTCAGGGAACAGTGCCTATTTCCCGGACTTGATCCTGACCACAGGGAACAGTGTCTATTACGCGGACTCCATCCTGGTCACAGGGAACAGTGTCTATTCCCCGGATTCCATTCTGGTCACAGGAGACAGAGTGCATTCCTTGGACTCCATCCTGGTCACAGGGAACAGTACCTATTCCCTGGGCCCGATCCTAGTCACAGGGAATTGTGTCTATTCCCCGGACTTCATCCTCGTCAAAGGGAACAGTATCTATTCCGCAGACCCGATTCTGGTCACAGTGAACAGTGTCTATTCCCCGGACTTGATCCTGGTCACAGGGAATAGTGTCTATTCCCCGGACTCCAACCTGGTCACAGGGATCAGTGTCTATTCCCCAGACTCCATCCTTGTCACAGGGAACAGTGTCTATTCCACGGGCTCAATCCTGGTCACTGGGAACAGTGTCTATTCCCAGGACTCAATCCTGGTCACAGGGATCAGTGTCTATTCCCCGAACTCGACCCTGACCACAGGGAACAGTGTCTATTCCCCGGACTCCATCCTGACCACACGGAACAGTGTATATTCCCCAGACTCCATCCTGGTCACAGGGAACAGTGTCTATTCCCCGGACTCAATCCTGACCACAATGAACAGTGTTTATTTCCCAGACTCCATCCTGGTCACAGGGAACAGTGTCTATTACCCGGACGCCATCCTGGTCACAGGGAACAGTGTCTATTCCCCGGACTCAATCTTAGTCACAGGGAACAGTGTCTATTCCCCACACTCGATCCTGACCACAGGGAACAGTGTCAATCCCCAGACTCCATCCTGTTCTCATGGAACAGTGTCTATTCCCCGGATTCAATCCTAGGCACAGGGAACAGTGTCTATTCCACGGACTCCATCCTGACCTATTTCCCGGACTTGATCCTGACCACAGGGAACAGTGTCAATCCCCAGACTCCATCCTGTTCTCATGGAACAGTGTCTATTCCCCGGATTCAATCCTAGGCACAGGGAACAGTGTCTATGCCCCGGACTCCAATAGTGCCTATTTCCCGGACTTGATCCTGACCACAGGGAACAGTGTCAATCCCCAGACTCCATCCTGTTCTCATGGAACAGTGTCTATTCCCCGGATTCAATCCTAGGCACAGGGAACAGTGTCTAT
>NC_057734.1:49559300-49621977 GCF_004010195.1 Chiloscyllium plagiosum
TCCATCCTGGTCTCAGGGAACAGTGTCTATTCCCTGGACTCCATCCTGGTCACAGGGAACAGTGTCTATTCCCCAGACTCCATCCTGGTCACAGGGAACAGTGTCTATTCCCCAGACTCCATCCTGACCACACGGAACAGTGTCTATTCCCCAGACTCCATCCTGGTCACAGGGAACAGTGTTTATTCCCCGGACTCCATCCTGGTCACAGGAGACTGTGTGTATTCCTTGGACTCCATCCTGGTCACAGGGAACAGTATCTATTCCCTGGGCCCGATCCTAGTCACAGGGAATTGTGTCTATTCCCCGGACTTTATCCTGGTCACAGGGAACAGTATCTATTCCGCAGACCCGATTCTGGTCACAGTGAACAGTGTCTATTCCCCGGACTTGATCCTAGTCACAGGGAACAGTGTCTATTACGCGGACTCCATCCTGGTCACAGGGAACAGTGTCTATTCCCCGGACTCCATTCTGGTCACAGGAGACAGTGTGTATTCCTTGGACTCCATCCTGGTCACAGGGAACAGTATCTATTCCCCGGACTCAATCCTGACCACAGGGACCAGTGTTTATTTCCCAAACTCCATCCTGGTCACAGGGAACAGTATCTATTCCCCGTAATCGATCCTGACCACAGGGAACAGTGTCTATTCCCTGTACTCCATCCTGACAAGTGGGAAGAGTATCTATTCCCCGGACTCAATCCTGGTCACAGGGAACTGTGTCTATTCGCTGGACTCCAACCTGGTCACAGGGAACAGAATCTATACCCCGGACTTGATCCTGGTCACAGGGAACAGTGTCGATTCCCCGGACTCAATCCTAGTCACAGGGAACAGTGTCTATACCCCACACTCGAACCAGGCCACAGGGAACAGTGTCAATCCCCAGACTCCATCCTGTTCTCATGGAACAGTGTCTATTCCCCGGATTCAATCCTAGGCACAGGGAACAGTGTCTATGCCCCGGACTCCAATAGTGCCTATTTCCCGGACTTGATCCTGACCACTGGGAACAGTGTCTATTATGCGGACTCCATCCTGGTCACAGGGAACAGTGTCTATTCCCCGGACTCCATTCTGGTCATAGGGAACAGTATCTATTCCCTGCACCCGATCCTAGTCACAGGGAATTGTGTCTATTCCCCGGACTCAATCCTGACCACAGTGAACAGTGTCTATTCCCCAGACTCCATCCTGACAACACGGAACAGTGTCTATTCCCCAGACTCCATCCTGGTCACAGGGAACAGTGTTTATTCCCCGGACTCCATCTTGGTCACAGGCAACAGTGTCTATTCCCCGGACTCAATCCTGACCACAGGGACCAGTGTTTATTTTCCAGACTCCATCCTGACCACAGTGAACAGTGTCTATTCCCTGGACTCCATCCTGACAAGCGGGAAGAGTATCTATTCCCCTGGCTCGATCCTGGTTACAGGGAACAGTGTCTATTACCCGGACTCCATCCTGGTCACAGGGAACTGTGTCTATTCCCCGGATTCAATCCTTGGCACAGGGAACAGTGTCTATGCCCCGGAATCCAACAGTGCCTATTTCCCGGACTTGATCCTGACCACAGGGAACATTGTCTATTATGCGGACTCCATCCTGGTCACAGGGAACAGTGTCTATTCCCCGGACTCCATCCTGGTCACAGGGAACAGTATCTATACCCTGGACCCGATCCTAGTCACAGGGAATTGTGTCTATTCCCCGGAATTCATCCTGGTCACAGGGAACAGTGTCTATTCCGCAGACCCGATTCTGGTCACAGTGAACAGTGTCTATTCCCCGGACTTGATCCTGGTCACAGGGAACAGTGTCTATTCCCCAGACTCCATCCTGGTCACAGGGAACAGTGTCTATTCCACGGACTCAATCCTGGTCACTGGGAACAGTGCCTATTTCCCGGACTTGATCCTGACCACAGGGAACAGTGTCTATTCCCCGAACCCGACCCTGACCACAGGGAACAGTGTCTATTCCCCGGACTCCATTCTGACCACAGGGAACAGTGTATATTCCCCAGATTCCATCCTGACCTCAGGGAACAGTGTCTATTCCCCAGACTCCATCCTTGTCACAGGGAACAGTGTCTATTCCCAGACTCCATCCTGGTCTCAGGGAACAGTGTCTATTCCCCAGACTCAATCCTGACTACAGGGAACAGTGTTTATTTCCCAGACACCATCCTGGTCATAAGGAACAGTATCTATTCCCCGTAATCGATCTTGACCACAGGGAACAGTGTCTATTCCCTGGACTTCATCCTGACAAGAGGGAAGAGTATTTAATCCCCGGGCTCAAATCTGGTCACAGGTAACAGTGTCTATTCCCCGGATTCAATCCTAGGCACATGAAACAATGTCTATTCCCCGGACTCAATCCTGACTACGGGGAACAGTGTTTATTTCCCAGACTCCATCCTGGTCACAGGGAACAGTGTCTATTCCCCGGACTCCATCCTGACCACACGGAACAGTGTCTATTCCCCAGACTCCATCCTGGTCGCAGGGAACAGTGTCTATTCCCCGGACTCCATTCTGGTCACAGGAGACATTGTCTATTCCTTGGACTCCATCCTGGTCACAGGGAACAGTATCTATTCCCTGGGCCCGATTCTAGTAACATGAAATTGTGTCTATTCCCCGGACTTCGTCCTGGTCACAGGGAACAGTGTCTATTCCGCAGACTCGATTCTGGTCACAGTGAACAGTGTCTATTCCCCGGACTTGATCCTGGTCACAGGGAATAGTGTCTATTCCCCGACTCCAACCTGGTCACAGGGAACAGAGTCAATACCCCGGATTTGATCCTGGTCACAGGGAACAGTGTCGATTCCCCGGATTCTATCCTACTCACAGGGAACAGTGTCTATTCCCCACACTCGATCCTGACCACAGGGAACAGTGTCTATTCCCCAGACTCCATCCTGACCACACGGAACAGTGTCTATTCCCCAGACACCATCCTGGTCACAGGGAACAGTGTTTATTCCCCGGACTCCATCCTGACCTCGGGGAACAGTGCCTATTTCCTGGACTCCAACCTGGTCACAGGGAACAGTGTCTATTCTCTGGACTTCAACCTGGTCACAGGGAACAGTGTCTATTCCGCGGATTCAATCCTAGTCACAGGAAACAGTGTCTATTCCCCAGACTCAATCCTGGTCACAGGGAACAGTGTCTATTCCCCGAACACCATCCTGACCATGGGAAACAGTGTCTATTCCTCAGACTCATTCCTGGTCACAGGGAACAGTGTCTATTCCCCGGGCTCCATCCTGGTCACAGGGAACAGTGTCTATTCCACGGACTCAATCCTGGTCACAGGGATCATTGTCTATTCCCCAGACTCCATCCTGACCACACGGAACAGTGTCTATTCCCCAGACTCAACCCTGGTCACTGCGAACAGTGTCTATTCCCCGGACTCGATCCTGACCACAGGGAACAGTGTCTATTCCCCGGACTCCATCCTGACCACACGGAACAGTGTCTATTCCCCAGACACCATCCTGGTCACAGGGAACAGTGTTTATTTCCCGGACTCCATGCTGGTCACAGGGAACAGTGTCTATTCCCCAGACACCATCCTGGTCACAGGGGACAGTGTTTATTTCCCGGACTCCATCCTGACCACAGGGAACAGTGTCTATTCTCCAGACTCCATGCTGGTCACAGGGAACAGTGTCTATTCGCCAGACTCCATCCTGACCACACTACAGGTAACCCCATTACGCTCTCTCTCTCTCTCTCTCTCTCATGCACACACACACTCCTACATACTCAGAGTTATGCAGACCCTCTCTCATACACATGCTCTCTCTCAGATGCACAAATATACATTTACACACACACACACACACTCTCACAGGCTTATACTCCGTCACACACACTCACACACTCTACCAAGCACACAAACATGCAAACATACACTCTCACATGCACACATTCATATGCACACTCTCAGACTATCTTTCTCTCTCTTTCTCTTTCTCTCCCCCCAACATGCACACACACACGCATGCACATGCACACACACACGTAAATTACGGGTGAATTTGCATTTTCAGAATTATATCTGCAGATACATTCTACTTCTGTTCAAAAAGCACACAACCTGCAGACAGTCTATCCATATAACATTTCATAAATTCCTACCTTGGAAATAGAACCATTCTGATTTGAGATTGGGGTAGAGACACCTCACACCTTTAATGCATTGTCTGAGCTGAGATGTCACCTTTTTTTAATAAAACCATGTTATCTCGAGAATGTGATTTTAAAGAAGTTCTGGGCTTTACATATTAATGAACCAAAACCTGCAACCCATTTGAAAAGCTGAAAGACTTAACAGTGATCTAGGTTTGTTCAATTTATCAATTTAATTGCATGTCCCTGTGACCTTTTGTTATAAATTCTGTGTCTTATGATCCTGCTCCACATGATGAAGGAGTAGTGTTCCGAAAGCTAGTGCTTCCAAATAAACCTGTCAGACTATAACCTGGTGTTGTATGATTTTTAACTGCATCTTATAGAACCTAGAACAGTACAAGCACTTTGGCCCTCAATGTTGTGCCGGCCTTTTATCCTACTCTAACATCAAACTAACATACATACCCTTCATTTTACTATCATTCACATGCCTATGCAAGAGTCACTTAATGTCCCGAATGTATCTGACTCTACTACCACTGCTGGCACACCCATCACTCTCAGTGTAAAGAACCTACCTCTGACATCTCCCCGAAACCTTCCTCCAATCACCTTACAATTAAGCCCCCTCATGATAGCCATTTCCGTCCTGGGGAAAAGCCTGTGACTATCCACTCTATCTATGCCTCTCATCATCTTGTACACCTCTATCAAGTCACCTCTCATCCTCCTTCACTCCAATGAGAAAAGCCCTGGCTCTCTCAACCTTTCTTCAGAAGACATGCCCTCCAGTCCTGGATCAGAACTGAACACAACATTCCAAGTGTGGTACAACCATGGTTTTATAGAGCTGCAGCATAACCTCACAGCTCTTAAATGCAATCCCCCTGCTAATAAAAGCCAACACACCATATGCTTTCTTAACAACTTTATCAACTTGGCACTTTGAGGGATCTCTGGACATGGAATCCAAGATCCCTCTGTTCCTTCACATTGCCAAGAATCCTGCCTTTAACCCGGTAATCTGCATTCAAATTCAACCTTCCAAAATGAATCACTTCAAACTTTTCCAGGTTGAACTCTATCTGCCACTTCTCAGCCCAGCTCTGCAACCATCAACAGCCCTCCACACTATCCGTAACTCCACCAACCTTCTTGTTATCAGCAAACTTACTAACCCACCCTCCCACTTCCTCATCCAAGTCATTTATAAAAATCACAAAGAGCAGAGGTCCCAGAACAGGTCCTTGCAGAACATCACTGGTCACCGAGCTCCAGGCTGAATATTTTCCATCTACTGCCACCCTTTGCCTTCTATGGGCCAGCCAATTCTGTATCCAGACAGACAGATTTCTCTGTATCCCATGCCTCCTCACTTTCTAAATGAGCCTACCTTGGGGAACCTTATCAAACACCTTGCTAAAATTCAAATACCCATCATATCCACTGCTCTACCTTCATCAATGTGCTTTGTCACACTTTTAATAGCAAGTTTTAACAATTAAAAATTAATTTTGAGTACATTACTAATATGATTTATTTTTCTTTCTTATCCTTGACATCAGATGCCTAATACTCTATAGAGAACATTAAGTTTTGTGAGGGGTAATATCCTGGTAAACTGCACATCAACTGATTTCACCAAATTAGTAGTCTATTCGTGGTCCGTAACAAGTTTCATTAGCACAATTTTCATACAGGCTTTAATCAACAATTGTCACTGGAAATTACATCAGTATTTCTCAAATGGCAAACTCCAGCTATTTTACATGGATTTGGCACTCTCTTGAGTGACCTCAAGGTTTTGTCATCACTAACCAGAGCATCTGGAGGAAAAGCTCGCAGACACAGGGAGAATGTACAAACTCCACACGGACAGTCGCCAGAGAGTGGAACTTGTGGGTGGCACGGTGGCACAGTGGTTAACACTGCTGCCTCACAGCGCCAGAGACCCGGGTTCGATTCCCGCCTCAGGCGACTGACTGTGTGGAGTTTGCACGTTCTCCCCGTGTCTGCGTGGGTTTCCTCCGGGTGCTCCGGTTTCCTCCCACAGTCCAAAGATGTGCAGGTCAGGTGAATTGGCCATGCTAAATTGCCCGTAGTGTTAGGTAATAGGTAAATGTATGGGTGGGTTGCGCTTCGGCGGGGCGGTGTGGACTTGTTGGGCCGAAGGGCCTGTTTCCACACTGTAAGTAATCTAATCTTGTGTCTCTGGCACTGAGACGCAGCAGTGTTAACCAATGAGAAGTACTTTTATACAAAGTATGGTCACTTTTGTAATTTGGAAATGTAGCAGCAATTTACCTACATGAAGGTCCCACAGACAGTGATGAGATAAATAGCCAGTTGGTTGAACCACATTGCTTATGGATTACCTCATGACCAAGGCATTGAGAGGCCTTTACTACTTGTTTTCTTTAATTTAACGGATGACACAGTGGCTCAGTGGTTAGCACTGCTGCCTCACAGCACCAGCGTCCTGGGTTTGATTCCTGCCTGTCTGTGTGGAGTTTGCACATTCTCCCCGAGTCTGCATGGGTTTCCTCCGGTTTCCTCCCACAATCCAAAGATGTGCAGTCAGGTGCCATGCTAAATTGCCCACAGTGTTAGTCAGGGGTAAATATAGGGTAGGGGAAATGGGTTTGGGTGGGTTTCTCTTTGGAGGGGCGGTGTGAACTTGTTGGGCCGGAGGGCCTGTTTCCACACTGTAGATAATCAAATCTTAATGTTTCAATTGAAACTCCTATATTCATATCAAAATCATCTCTGAACAGGTTGATTAGAACACCCTGCTGGTTGCAGGTAAGTGCCTACAGTGAGCTTGACCAAAACATCAGGTTAAAGCAGAAAGGTGCCAGCCCCCAGAATGAGAAATCCCCGCAATCATTCCATCGATCATTCACACGGATTGAGGGATGGCAGATATATTTTGTTGCATTGCCCTTCCCTCCACCTGGCATAGTCTTAAATGTCCAAGCACCTCGTATTCACCTTGTTACAGCGCTTTGCAGCAACAAACACCTCCTCAAAACTCACTATTGCCAATGTAAAGTAGGCACTATAAAAATGCAAATCTGTCCATAGAACCGTCATGCAGTAAAGTGGAGGGATTCTTTCAACTATTGGTTGAATAATAATTAGGCAGTGTGCAAGCAGAATATGCAAGTGCCACCAACAAGGTCAGAGTGTTACTTTTATTTATGCAAACTTCGATTCAGCGACAATGATACTTAGGCTATCAGTCACATGTAGGTTTTTAAAATATTATCTCGATGTACTAAATCAGGATCAATGCAAGATTAAAGAATGTAAAACTCATTATTTGGTGGTGGAGAGCTTTCAGTATTGCTGAAGGAAGATACATTTTGTCAAAGCTATTCATCATGCACCCATCAGGACCTTTTACAAGAAGACAGATTCACAGGCAAAGGCAGTATTGAAAGTGCATGAGGGGAGAATGCTAATAGATTGGCAGGTGGCCTCTGAATGATAGAGGCTTTTCATACTCCATGGCAACACCTCTACTAACCAGAGTCCATTTGTCAATCTATCAACACTCATCTCTCAGATGGGCATAGATCCTGTTTCAGGTGAAAGTAAGGACTGCAGATTAGATTAGAGATTAGATTACTTACAATGTGGAAACAGGCCCTTCGGCCCAACAAGTCCACACCGCCCCGCCGAAGCGAATCCACCCATACCCCTACATTTTACATTTACCCCTTACCTAACATTACGGGCAATTTAGCATGGCCAATTCACCTGACCTGCACATCTTTGGACTGTGGGAGGAAACCGGAGCACCCGGAGGAAACCCACGCAGACACGGGGAGAACGTGCAAACTCCACACAGTCAGTCGCCTGAGGCGAGTATTGAACCCAGGTTTCTGGCGCTGTGAGGCAGCAGTGCTAACCACTGTGCCACCGTGCCGCCCTAATGCTGGAGATCAGAGTCTAGATTAGAGTGGTGCTAGAAAAGCACAGCAGGTCAGGCAGCATCCGAGGAGCAGGAAAATCGATGTTTCGGGAAAAAGCCCTTCATCAGGAATGTGTACTCAGATCCTGTTTTATCCCTGTGAATTGGCATTCCTGTGAAAACTGATGAGTACGCAATGAAAATCTTTGATGGATGTATCTTTTTTCAAGAATATAAAAGCATTTAGGTTTAGAGTCATAGAGATGTACGGCATGGAAACAGACCCTTCGGCCCAACCTGTCCGTGCCAACGAAATATCCCAACCAAATCTAGACCCACCTGCCAGCAACCGGCTTCTTTGACCACACGAATTTGTCTCAAACCAAGATGTCTACCTCAGCCAATTCTGAATAAAGACAACCATTAAAGCACGTTTTGGAGGCAGTAAAGTATTAGCATTTTCATGTCTGAATCGGAAGGTCAAGGGAGCTAATGTCTAACTCCACAAAGTTGAGCGCCACAGCCCTATTCCTTCTGGCAGCCTTGATAGCCCTATTCCTTCTGGTAGTGAGTGTGAGTGTGTGTGAGTGTGTATTGCTCAGGAGGGGCCTGTTTAACAAGAGGACAGGCCTCAGCAGCTTGTGTGGTGCTGCCTCCTGAAATGAGCAGCTACCCGATCCTGGCAGCAGCAGCAGGAGAGGCCCAGGCCTTGCCCCTAGCTCAGCATGGGGAGGGGTGCCCTCTTTCATATGGCCTTGGATGCTAACACCTACTGCCAACAAATAACAGTGATTACAGAGGGCCATGGAAAGGCAGCTTCCTGGGACAGGCCTTCCTGTTCCTGTTTCTGAGGCTGGAGCTCCTCTCTCTTGCCCAGAGATGGCCAAGGTTTCATGGTTGGGGGCTGGGGTGTCACGTCAAGCTCAAAGGGAAGACTCCATCTCTGACCTTTTAAGGGGCTGAAGAGACTGAAGGTGCCGCATCCGCCCATCGGATCCACTTCATGATGTTTCAGGGCAAATTGATTCATAGAATTTGTTCAACACAGAAGGAGGCCATTCAAATCCATTGCGTCTGTACCGTCTCTTCAGGTGAGTTATTTAATCATCCCCACTCCCCTGCTCTTGCCTCACTGTGCAGCAATTGTTCAAGTTTATGTCCAATTCCATTTTGTCACCTTATTATCTGTCTTTCCAGAGTCAGAGTGCAGCCTCTGAGCAGGGTAGGGAATTGTAAAACATATTCAAGAAATCCCCTGCAAACAGAATAAAGACTGCTATGGTACGTTCATTAACCTGAACAAGGTTTTCAACACTAAAGTGGGAGGGTCTGTGGAAGACTCTAAACAATATGGTCGCCCTGAAAACTGTTCACTTATTTTACTCTGCAATTTGAGAGGGATACGATAGAATCAGAGGTAATGGAATTACAGCTGAATAAAAGAATATACAGAGGCATGAGGGAGGAACTGGGTAGCACTGACTGGGATAGGAGCCTAGCAGGAAAGACAGTGGAACAGCAATGGCAGGAGTTTCTGGGAGTAATTCAGGAGACACAGCAGAGATTCATCCCGAGGGAAAAGAAGGGAGGAGGAAGCAGCCATGGCTGACTGGGGAAGTCAGAGACAGCATCAAAGCAAAAGAGAAAACATATAATGTGGTGAAGGGCAGTGGGAAACCAGAGAATTGGGAAGCTTACAGAGACCAACAGAGGGAAACAAGAAAAGAAATAAGGAAGGAGAAGATTAAATATGAGGGTAAGCTAGCCAGTAATATAAAGGAAGACTGTAGGAGTTTCTTTAGATATATGCAGGGCAAAAGAGAGGCAAAGGTGGACATTGGACCACTGGGGAATGATGCTGGAGAGATGGTGGTAGGGAATAAGGAAATGGCTGAGGAACTGAGTAATTACTCTGCATTAATCTTCACTTTGGAACACACAAGTAATATCCCAAAAATTGAGGAGAGTCGAGTAGAGCCGAATATGGTGGCCGGAGTAAGGAGAAGGTGCTAGAAAAACAGAATGGCCTGAGGGTGGATAAGTCACCTGGACCAGATGGGCTGCACTGCAGAGTTCTCAGGATTTAATCTAATCAGTGAGGTAAGGGAGTCGAAGGAGAAGCAAACTACTGCAGCTGCTGAAGGCACGAGGGCAAAGGAAAATTAAAAGGAGGTTTACGTGTGCAGTCACAGCCAGCAGGTAAGTGAATGACTGGGGAGTAGTTTAAAAAAAGTGGGCGGCACGGTGGCACAGTGGTTAGCACTGCTGCTTCACAGCGCCAGAGACCCAGGTTCAATTCCCGCCTCAGGCGACTGACTGTGTGGAGTTTGCACATTCTCCCCGTGTCTGCGTGGGTTTCCTCCGGGTGCTCCGGTTTCCTCCCACAGTCCAAAAATGAATTGGCCATGCTAAATTGCCCGTAGTGTTAGGTGAAGGGTAAATGTAGGGGGGTGGGTCTGGGTGGGTTGTGCTTCGGCGCGTTGGTGTGGACTTGTTGGGCTGAAGGGCCTGTTTCCACACTGTAAGTAATCTAATCTAATGGCAGCCAGTGACAAGTGGTGTTCCGCAAGACTCAGTGTTGGGACCACAACTTTTCACTTTATACATGAACGATCCAGATGAAGGAACTGAGGGCATTCTGGCTAAGTTTGCAGATGATACAAAAGATAGGTCGAGGGACAGGTAGTATTGAGCAGGTGGGGAGGCTGCAGAAGGATTTGGACAGGTTAGGAGAGTGGGCAAAGAAGTGGCAGATGGAGTACATCGTGGGAAAGTGTGAGCTCATGCACTTTGGTCGGAAGAATAGATACATGGACTATTTTCTAAATAGGGAGAAAATTCAGAAATCTGAAGTTCAAAGAGACTTGGGAGTTCTATTCCAGGATTCTCTCAAGGGAAACTTGCAGTTTGAGTTACCAGTTAGGAAACAATTGCAATGATGGCATTTATTTTGAGAAGACTTGATTATAAAAGCAGGGATGTACTTCTGAGGCTCGACAGGGCGCTTGGGAGGCTATATTTGGAGTGCTGTGTGCAGTTTTGGGCCCCGTATCTCAGGAAGAATGTGTTAGTTTGGAGCGTGTTCAGAGGAGATTCATGAGAATGGTCCCAGGAATGAAAAGCTTAACATATGAGGAACGTTTGAGGATTCTGTGTTTATATTCGATGGAGTTTAGAAGGATGAGAGGAGATCTAATTGAAACATACAGAATACTGAATGGCCTGGACAGAGTGGATGTTGGGAAGATATTTCCATTGGTAGGAGAGACTAGGACCTGAGGGCACAGCCTTAGAGTAAAGGGAAGACCTTTTCGAATGGAGATGAGGGGAAACTTCTTCAGCAGAGAGTGGTGAATCTATGGAATTCATTGCCACAGAAGGCTGAGGAGGCCAGGTCATTGAGTATATTTAAGACTGAGATAGATATGTTCTTGAGTATCAAGGGGATCAAAGGTTACAGGGAGAAAATGGGAGAATGGGGTTGAGAAACTTATCAGCCAGGATTGAATGGCAGTGCAGACTGGATGGGCTGAATGGCCTAATTTCTGCTCCTAGGTCTTATGGTCTTATCATCTTATGATCATAACTCATTCACTGAAGGAACAGAACAATCCATCTTCCAGGTCAAGTATTTCAGTTCTATCGAGTTGCTACACATTAAAAGGTCTCCTGTTGTCCCTGAAACCCTTGCATACTTTGTCTGAAATCTGTGATTACTGATGTTCCTGCTTTTGCAAATAATTTGTAGTAAATAGTTTGTTTAACAATCATGTATTAAATCATCACTCAACTACCAGACTGATTCCTGGGAAGGCAATTCTGACAAGAGATTGGATTGGCTAGGATTGTATTCACTGCATCTTACAAAAAATGAGGGGAGATCCCATTGACAACTTATCAGAACTAAGCAAGGGTAAACCAAGACAGGAAGGATGTTTCTGATGACCAGGCAGCCTAGAAACAGGAGCCGTAATTTAATGATTGGGGGAGGCCATTTCGGATTGAGATGGGGAGAAATTTCTTCACCCAGAGAATGGTGAGCTTGTGGAATTCTCTGTCACAAAAAACAGTCAAGGTCAAACATTGAGTGTTCTCAAAAAGGAGTTAGATGTATGTCTCAGGACTAAAGCGAATAAAGGGTTTGCGGAGAAACAGGGACCAAGGGACTGAGTTGGATGATCAGCCATGATCATATTTAATGGGGAAGCAGGCTTAGAGGAACTGAATGGCGTATTCCTGCTCCTATTTCCTACGTTTTTGTGAACATTCTCTACTCTCAGAAAATCAATCCTGTTGGATCAGGTTTCTCTGCATCGTCAAAGTTCCTCACCCCTGGTGTGACCCCCGGAAAACATCCAGAGTGTCCTCACTAAAGCTTCCCCCAGTTGGGATGTGGTGATTATTATTAATCTCCTTCTCATTTCTGTCAGGAGAAAATATGGGGTGAGGGGTGAGGCGTTAACAATGAAGCCCTCGATCGAAATCTCTGTGCTGGGGGTTTTCAGACGGGAGGTTGTTTGGTGGAAAATGTGAGGTGGGAGGGGTCATCTCCGCCATTTCTGGGTCAGAAAGAGCTGGGTCTGACCTTCCTCCCTAAGCAGGAAGAACCCCAGGACTTGTAGATCAAGCTTTCTCCTGTCTACCCTACCTGCTGAGTCAACGTATCCAGCTGCAAGGTGGCAAACCAAAGGCCAGAATATAAGGGTGAGACTCCATTATTGAAATAAAGAACTATTGGAGTCAGTTGTTTGGATCTTCAATCTACTCCATCATTCATGGCCCCCAACACTTCCCATTGTTTTCCCACCTCATGGAAATCTCCCACCATCTCTGTACCCTCACCGTCTCCCCCACACCCACCTGACTCTGCTTCAGTCTCAGCCAATGCAAACTCTGCCTGAGCTCTCTCATTCATCATAACTTCTGCCTATTCTTCGGATCCTATATTCTTCGGAACAGTGGTTTCAACTTGCCCTGTTATCTTGTGTGCGTACTCCAGGCCATGTCCCTCTGTTTCAGAGTCCTGTTTGGAATAGTGCAGTTTTTGTCTGTAAAAGTAAAGAGGAAATTGGGAACCAAACTGAGAAGATATAAGATAGAAGTCTCTATTGTGTTCATCCAGCCAGGAAGGGGTTTAAACTGAACAGGAAGGTTTGGGTCAGGTCAGAAGTAAAAATGAACAAAATATATCATGTGTGTGACAGTAAATATGGTGATTGCAGACCAAACTTGAGGACCCACAACAGGGTCACTGCAACACACCCACAGTTTTAGTCAGAGCGTCTGGTCTGAAGGAGCAGGCAACAGGAGATTACAAGGACATTGGGAGTGGAGATTGGTCATGGGGGGGGCGGGGTTAAAGAATATCAGAGGGGGCAAAGGACATCAGAAGGTGTGGAGAAAAGATATTGAAGTGCAGAAAGAATATCAGAGCAGGGAGCTGAAGGACTTGTGATCAGAGGGGTAGAGTCATAGAGATGTACAGCACGGAAACAGATCCTCTGGCTCACCATGTCCATGCCGACCAGATATCCTAAATTAATCTAGTTCCATTTGCCAGCACATTTCCGTATCCCTGTAAAGCCCTTCGGCCCAACAAGTCCACACCGACCCGCCGAAGCGCAACCCACCCATACCCCTACATTTATCCCTTACCTAACACTATGGGCAATTTAGCATGGCCAATTCACCTGACCTGCACATCTTTGCACATCCCTTCCTATTCATATACCCATCCAGATGCCTTTTAAATGTTGTAATTGTACCAGCCTCCACCACTTCCTCTGGCAGCTCATTACATATACGTACCCTCTGAGTGAAAACGTTGCCTCTTAGGTCCCCTTTAAATATATACCTTATCACCAGCAACCCATGCCTTCTCGTTTTGGATTCCCCTACCCTGGGGTAAAGACTTTGACTGTACGCCCTGTCCATGTCCCTCATGATTTTATAAACCTCAGCCTCTGATGCATCAGGGAAAGCAGTCCCAGCCTGTTCAGCCTCTCCCTGTACTCAAACCCTCCAATCCCAGCAGATCCTTCTAAATCTTTGAGTTGGCAGAAATTTGAGAGAAAAGAGAGAGAGTGAGATTGGAGTGGGAGGGGAACACCATGGGGAATAATGTCAAAAGGTTGTTTGAGTGGAGAGCTGGTCATAGCTTAGGGCCATAGTCAGATCTACAGTGGGTTATCTAAACTCAGAATTGTGAGTGACATTAAGTTTATTTTGAACATGTGTGCTCTGCATTTGGGAGTGAGAGTGCTGTATTTTTAACTTCCAACTCCAGGAAATCAGTACTGAGTGTTATTTATTGACTGAACTGGACAATGTGAATGCTGTGCATGATCTGAACCTGGGAGTGTGAACCCTTCACTGAAGCTATTTGTGTTTACCTTGGAAACTCTGCAGCTTGTCTGTAGTAATCCTATTATTGAACTACATAATGAAAGAGCCATGAATTGCTTCACAGCAAACTGGATCCAATTACTTTTTCCAGACAAACTCTTGATCTTTGACTTTCTACTATTCTTGAGAAACACTGTTAAGACGAGATGGGAAATTAAGATCCTAACTGCTTGTTTGAGTGATGTAGATTATTTCATGGTCCCATTTCAAAGAGGAACTGGGGAAACTCTCCCTGGTATCCTGACTGTCCCTCAGTCAACATCACAGAAATAGATAACTGGTCAATATCACATTGCTAACTATACTTGTATGAATGTTAGTGGAATAGCAATGATGTTTAGCAATGATGTTAAAGGAGTATTGCAACTCGAGCCTCCTCTAATTCTTGGCAATTCGAGAACCAGGGAATCCATATTGGAATATTTAAATAGGTTAAGCTGACTGGAAGAGACATGTGACTTTGGTTTAATCCTTAATGAGATGCTGGGAAACCATTTGGGACGTATAGTAATGATATAATCATGCAAAAGCACCAAGTAGTTGAAGCCCAACTGGACTTCAAACAACACAACTGAAGCAGAAGGAGAGGATCCTTTCTTAATGTTCTACAATGAAGACAAATGCCAAATATTCCTTCCAAGTCTCTGTCATTACCTATTTTCCCATTGTTAATTCCCTCGCCTCATTTTCTAAGGGACTAACATTTACTTTAGTTACTCTCTTCCTTTTAATACGAACAGGAAGGTTTGGATCAGGTCAGAAGCTCTTTTTTGATTAGTGTCTTGTGGTTTATTTCCACTCACCTGAAAAAGCAGAGAAAGCTTTGTTTTAATGTTTCATTGGAAAAGTAGCACTTTCGATAGCAGACTCTCTCAGTCGTGCATTGGGGTATTGACCTTGTTTATATGCTGAGGTTTCTGAGTGAGTTCAAAGCCACAATCTTCTGAATCAGTGAAAAGGTAAACAGCATCCAGCTGAAATTTATACACTGTTGCAACTCTGGATTTTTCCACATAATTATATCATTAATGTTACATTCTTCTTCCATGTAAATATAGCAATCAAACACAAAACTTGGTGTTCTTTATTTGAAGATAAGGTTGGATATTTATCAAGCTTATTAAGAGGTTAAGTATAGTACATCTAACACCTACCTTGCTGCTTAATAGAACATTGAACATTACAGCGCAGTACAGGCCCTTGGCGCCAACCTGTGAAACCAATCTGAAGCCCATCTAACGTACACTATTCCATTCTCATCCATATGTTTATCCATTGACCATTTAAATGCCTTTAAAGTTGGCGAGTCTATTGCTGTTGCAGGCAGTGCATTCTACGCACCGACTACTCTCTGAGTAAAAAAACTACTTCTGACCCCTGTCCTATATCTATCACCCCTCAATTTAAAGTTATGTCCCCTTGTGCTAGCCATCACTATCCGAGGGAAAAGGCTCTCACTATCCACCCTATCTAACCCTCTGATTATCTTATATCTCTCAACTAAGTCACCTCTCAATCTTCTTCTCTCTAATGAAAACAGCCTCAAGTCCCTCAGCCTTTCCTCATAAGACCTTCCCTCCATACCAGGCAACATCCTAGTAAATCTCCTCTGAACTCTTTCGAATGCTTCCACATCCTTCCTACTACGCAGTGCCCAGAACTGTACATAATACACCAAGTGCGTCCGCACCAGAGTTTTGTACAGCTGCAGCATGGCTTCATGGCTCTGAAACTCAGTCCCTCTACTAATAAAAGTTAACACTATTATGCCTTTTTATTCATCTTGGTGGAAACTTTCAGGGATCAATGTACATAGACACCAAGATCTGTGCTCATCTACACTGCCAAGAGTCTTACCATTAGCCCAGTACTCTGTGTTCCTGTTACTCTTTCCAAAGTGAATCACCTCACACATTTCCACATTAAACTCCACTATCAAATTAAACTAAGAAATCATGGAACTGAGCACATCATATCACAACCATTAGAAGATACATTTTAGCTTTCATCTTCGGGCAGGTCATCTGGCACAGCCGGTTACAATGAAACCCACACAGTGAAAATCCAGCTGCTTCTTTACAGAACTTGGCCAGCAAATCTCACAGTGAGGGTGAAAATCTTGCCCTCTCTCTGTCTGCATGTTTCTTCCCGTTAAATAGAATTAAACAATTCTTCGTGGTTCAGGTTTAAGGTACTGTCTGAGTTAACATTTATTCAGGAACACGACTGGGTCAGGGGTGGATGACTGAAGGGATATCCACAGTGTGATGGTAGCTGAGGCTATTTGGGGGAAAGAGAGAGAGAGGCTGGTAGGCAGATTAGAAAGGCAATAGTCATGAGCTTGAGATATAGATTGTCTAATTTGCAGCCAAGATTGTGAGTCCTTATGGTTTATTGCCTCGCAGGTGTAAGGGTTCAGGACATAACAGAACAGCTCGATAAACTGCTGGGAAGGGAGACTGTCCACCCAATGGTAGTGGTTTATGTGGGAATCAATGACATAGGGAGGAATAGCTTGGTAGGATTTGCAGGATCAGTTTCAGGAGTTAGGGAGTAGGAGTTAGTGGAACTCAGGACCTCCACGGTAGTAATCTCAGAAATACTAGCTGTGCCACAAACATCATCATTTTGGCAAAGCAGATCAGGGAGGTACATGTGTACCTTGAGGGATGGTGCAGAGGGAGGGGTTTTGATTTTTTGGGGGGCATCGAGATCACTTTTGGGAAAGGAGAAAACTATTCAGAAGAGATGGAGTTCACTTGGAACAGGAAATGAACTGATCGCCTGGCTGAGAGAGTGAATAGTGTAGCGAGGGTGGATTTCGACTTGTAAGGCATGGGGCGTTGGGTTGGTCAGTGAGCCTAGTGTTGGAAGTACCAGACAGGGCAAAAGAAAGAAGATGGGGAACAGGGTAAAGGACTTGAGGGCAGGCTCGAATGCTGACAGTGACCAAAGAAATTATTGCCATTCAGCAGACAAGAAAAAGATAAGGGCAGAGTTAAACTGTGCAAATACGTGAGGTATAATGAACAAAATTGGGAAACTGGAAACAGAATTGCTCTGGGGGTTATGTCATAATGGCATTGATAAAACATGTGGCTTAGTGGTAGCACTATTGCCTCACAGCGCCAGGGCACCCGGGTTTGATTCCAGCCTCAGTCAATGGTCTGTGTTGAGTTTGCACATTCTCCCAGTGTTTGTGTGGGCTTCCTCCAGGCACTCCGGTTTCCAAAGATGTGCAGGTTAGGTAAGTTGGCTGCGCTAAATTGCCCGTAGTGTCCAGGAATATGTAGGTTAGGTGCATTAGTCAGGAGAAACGTAAAGTAACAGGGTAACGGGTCTGGGTGGGTTACTCTTCAGAGGATTGGCGTGGACTTGTTGAGTCAAATGGCTTGTTTCTACACTGTAGGGATTCTATGGTCCAAATCAGGACAGACTGGATACTTAAACATCTTGGGTTATAGAGCTTTTAGAAGAACAAGATGCAGTCCCTGAATTAGAATTTAAATGGTTGTAGGTGAGAAACAGGAAGGGAGCAATGGCCTTGTTGGGTATTTATTGTAGACTTCCAAATAGTGGGGAGGAAGTAGAAGAGAGTATTTGTAGGCAGATTATGAAAACCTGCAGGACACCTAGGGTGTTAGTCATTCCAATTATCCTCGGGTAGACTGGGAAAAGGTTGAGTGTGGGCACTGAAGGGAACAAATTTCTGCAATCTGGGCAGCAGATCTTGCTGAAACTGTACATTTCCAGCCATCCAAGGAAGAGGAATGTGCTAGACCTGGTCCTAGGAAATGAGGCAGGCCTAATGGATAACATCAGATTGGGGAGCATTTGAGAAATAGCAATCATAACATAATACGGTTCAAGATTAAGTTGGAAAAGGATAAAAATTAGTCAAGGATTGAGACTATAAACTGGAAAAGGGAAAACCTTAGGGGTCTAACTGTTGAACTGGAGCGTGTTGATTAAAAACACATTTTGGTGGACAAAACCATGGATAAAAAAGGGGAGACTTTCAAAAAAAGAGGGTACAAACTGGGTACATATCCATGAGAAATGAGGATATTGATAAGAAAATAAGGAGGAGAAAGGAGGCATATTGGAATAGTAATAGCAACAGAAATCAGGAGGAGTTTCTCAAATGCAAGACAGAGGTGAAGGCTGGAATAAAGAAGGCTAAAAGGAAGCGTGAGGAAAGGATGGCGGCTGTGCTGAAATTAATCGATTAGTGAAGGATAGGTTGGGGCCCATAAGGAACAAGCAGAGTAAGCTGCTCACTATTCATTTAGTCCCTCTGTCTTATCTTTTGCTTCAGTGAGCTTCTGTCTTTACCGATGTAGAATGTGGGTGTTGAGCAATTGAGCAGTATAGTGATAGATAAAGAAGAGGTGCAAAAAGCACCCAAGGTAGGGAAGTCACCAGGCCCAAATGGGATGCATCCTAGATTGCTGAGGGAGGTAAAGGAGCAAATGCTCTCTGTTATATTCCTAGCCTCTGGCCTGCTCTTGTACCCATTGTATTTATATGACAATTCCAATTGGGTTTCTGGTCAATGGTAATACCCAGGATGTTAATAGTGCGGGATTCAGTGATAGTAACAGGGTTAATGGGTTAGATTGTCTTTTATTGGAGATGGCATTTGTGTGGTGTGAATATTACTTGCCACTCATCAGCCCAAGCCTGGATGTTGTCCAGACCTTGTTGCACTTGGACATAGACTGCTTTAGTGTCTGAGGAGTCGTGAATGGTGCTGAACATTGTGCAATCATTGATGAACGTCCTCACTTCTAACCTTCTGATGGAGGGAAGGTCACTGATGAAGCAGCTGAAGATGGTTGGGACTAGGACACTACCAAGAAAAGCCCCTGCAGAGATGTCCTGGAGCTCAGATGACTGACCTCCAACAACCATCACCATCTTCCTCTCTGCCAGGTATGACTCCAACCAGTGGCGAGTTTCCCATCCCCTCTGATTATCTGATAGCTGGGTGCAATTTCACTCTTTCCAGACTGGATAGTAACAAACAAAAGAGGTAGGAGGGTGATAGAGTGATGGGTTTCTGGGTATCAATAGTATATGTGTGTAGAATGTGATCTCACACCAGCAGCTGATGACATGAAGGGAAAGTATCAGGATGAGGAAGAGAAGGGTGACAAGAAACTGCCGAACCCGAAGGAACTTGGAGGAAGGAGAAGATTTTGCTGGTGGTGTGTTCCAAGTTCAAAGATGAGGAACCATGGCAGTCCCAACAGTCTGCACTATGGGCTGTAGCTTGTATATGCAGACATTGTGAGACGTTGAGAAAGATGAGGAAGGATAAACAGTGACACTGACTGTGACCTGTTTTCTCCTTGGTGAGAAGAATGAGGAGTTACAGGAAACATGGACTTGAAGCTGAGAGCCAGGAACGCATTGAAAGGTCTTGGACAGGAAAGAGGGAGCAACTTGCAGCTCGCTTAAAGTTGTCAGGACCTCGTGATGTACTTCACAGCCAGTGAAGTGCTTTTGACATCAGGACATTAGAAAGTGAGGATAAGAAGCAACAAAATTGGTGCGCAGCAAGGTTCCACAAATAGCAAGGAGATCAGTTATTTTAGTGAAACTAATTAGGGGGTGAACATGGCTCTCCAAACAAACACATGAAATTCCTACCACCTACCCATGAGGGCAGATGGGGCCATGGATTAGCAGGCTCCTGTGAACAACAGTACAGTGTTCTCTCAGTATTGAACTGGAGAGTCTGCATATGTTATACAGCGAAGTCTGTAGAATTGAAATTGGACTCACACCTTCCACACTTAGAGGCAAGAATTATAGGTCTGAGTCCATACCAACAACCGTGATAGCAACCACAACACACTACGAGTTAAGTTTATTATGTAAAAGGAGAAAGATGGTGTACATGGAGGATACCACCCACCATGTATGCAGCAGGTACTCATGTGACTCGGCCAACATTGTCTATCTCACAATATTGACCGAAAGGATGCCCCAAGGCATGGTATATTGGCAAGACCAAACAGACGCTACAACAACGGATGAATGGACACTGCACAATAATCCCCAGACAGGGATGTTCCCTCCCAGTTGGGGAACACTTCAGCAGTCAGGGACATTCGGCCTCGGACCTTTGGGTGACCATCCTCCAAGGCAGACTTCAGGATATGGAGCTCCGCAGAGTCACCGAGTGGAGGCTGATAGCCAAGTTCCGTACCCATGAGGATGGTATCAGCCAGGATCTTAGACTCATGTCACACTACAGGTGACTCCACTGCACTACATACTCTCTCTCACAAACACATACACACACACTGACACAGGCCCTCTCTCATACACGCTGTCTCTTAGGTAAACACACATACACCCCTGAGAGGCATACATGCAAACAAACACATCAAGTTAGAACTCTATCAACAAACATATCGAGTGAGAACTCTATCAACAAACACATCGAGTTAGACCCCATCTACTACCCCCCGAGAAAAGGAACGGGAAGTGACTTCACCACAGGAAATAACATCACCACAGGAAATGACATCACCAACCCAAAGAAACCCAAACATAAATAGAAAGCAGGAATTTTCAGCATTGCTTCGCATGAGGCCCACTGAAGATGTTACCTAGTAAGGTAACGAAACTGCTGGAAATGAACTTTCCATCTCAGAGAGCAAACCTACATCCAAAACCTCAACCTGAGCTACAAATCTTCTCAAAACTCACTAACACACACTCACACACATTCACATTGACACACACCCAGTCACATGAACTCACACACACACACTCTCTCTCTCACACCCATACACTCTCTTACATATTCACACACTCACGCAGACCCTCTCTCATACACGCTATCTCTTAGACATACACACATACACCCCCTGAGAGGCACACATTCACACTCACACTGACACACACAGTCACATGCACTCACACTCACACTCTCTTTCTCTCACACACACACATTCTCTCTCTCTCTTTCTCTCTCACATGCGTGCTCACACGCATATGTATACATTTTTGGGGTGAATTTGCATTTGCAGATTTGTATTTGCAGATACATTCTATTTTGTTTGCAGATTTGTATTTGCAGATACATTCTATTTTGTTCAAAAAGCACACAATCTGTAGGCAGTCACTCCACTTAACATTTTATAAATTCTTTGGAAGTAGAACCAGTCTGATTTGAGATTGGGATACAGCCAGATTCTTAACCTCACACCGTTAATGCATTGTCTGAGCTGAGGTGTCACTTTTTTTTATAAAACCCTAAGTTATCTCGAGAATGTGATTAGAAAGGAGTTCTGGGATTTACATATTAATGATCCAAAGCCTGCAACCCACTCTAAAAGATGAAAGACCTAACAGCAATCTAGGTTTGTTCAATATATCTCTTCAGTTGCATGACCCTGTAACCTTTTGCTATAAATTCTGTGTCTTATGATCCTGCTCCTCAGCTACCTGATGAAGGAGCAGGGCTCTGAAAGCTAGTACTTCCAATTAAACCTGTTGGACTATAATCTGGTGTTGTGTGATTTTTAATTATAAAATAAAAGGTTTTGGATTGGCTGAAAGGCAGATTTGACCAAAATGAAAGAAACGGGGTGTATTCTCCTTGGGGCAAAGAAGGTTAAGAGGCATTAAAAATGATGCACAATGCTGACAGGCTAAAAAAGGATATTCTGTTTCCATGAGTTGTTATGTCAGTAACCAGGGGTTACAATTTCAAGATAGTCAGTGAGAGAGCTGCGAGTGAGATGTGGGGAAACTTCTTTACTCAGAGAGTTGTTAGGATTTGGAATGTGCTGCCTGGGAGAATGCTGGAGGCGGATTCCATTGGAAGCTTCAAAGAAGATCTGGATGAATTTGGAGGTCTACAGAGATAGAGCTGGAGAATGGGACTAACTGGATAGCTATTCCTGGAGCTGGTTCAGACATGACAGGCTGAATGGTCTCCTTCTGTACTGAAAAATTCTATGATTTTATGATAGGGGAGGTGATGGCCTAGTGGTATTATTGCTCAACTATTAATCCAGAAGCCCAGAATAATGTTCCGGGAACCTGGGTTCAAGTCCCATCATGGTAGATGATCAGATTTGAATTCAATTTTTTTAAAAAACTGGAATTAAGAGTTGACTGATGACCATGAAACTGTTGTCAATTGTCGGAAAAATCCATCTGGTTCACTAATGTCCTTTAGGAGAGGAAATCTGCCATCCTTACCTGGTCTGGCCTACATGTGACTCCAGTGGCACAGCAATGCAGTTGTTTCTCAACTACCCTGTGAAATGGCCTAGCAAGCCACTCAGTTGTATCAATCACTAGAAACTCACAACAAAGGATTAAAACCGGACGGACCACTTGGCATCGACCTTGGAAGCGGAAAAGACAATGCCAAATACACAAGCAGTTCTGGTAACCATGCAAAGTCCTCCTTACCAACATCTAGGGGCTAGTGCCGAAACTGGGAGAGCTGTCTCACAGGGAGGAGGAGAAAGTGAGGTCCGCAGATGTCGGAGATCACAGTTGAAAGTGTGTTGCTGGAAAAGCACAACAGGTCAGGCAGCATCCGAGGAGCATAAGGAATGATTCCTGATGAAGGGCTTACGCCTGAAACGTCGATTCTCCTATTCCTCGGATGCTGCCAGAGCTGTGTCACAGACTAACCAAGCAACAGCCTGACATAATTATTCTTACAGAATCATACCTTACAGATAACACCCCAGGCGCTACCATTACCATGCCTGGATATGTCCTGTCCCACCAGCAGGACAGACCAGCAGAGGGGGTGGCACAGTGGGATACAGTCAGGAAGGAGTTGCCCTGGGAGTCCTTGAAACCGGACCCCATGAAGTCTCATGGCTCCAGGTTAAACATGGGCAAGGAAACCTCCTGCTCGTTACTACGTATCGTCCTCCTTTAGCTGATGAATCAGTTCTCCTCCATGTTGAACAACACTTGGAGGAAGCACTGAGGATGGCAAGGGTGCAAAATGTACTCTGGGAGGGAGATTTGAATGTCTACCACCAATGGGGGCTCAGCAGCAGCATTACTGATCGAGCTGGTTGGTAGACTGGGTCTGCGGCAGGTGCTGAAGGAACCAACAAGAGGGAAAAAACATACTTGACCTCGTCCTTACTAATGTGCCGACTGCAGAAGCATCTCTCCATGACAGTATCGGTAAGAGTGACCACTGCACTGTCTTTGTGGAGACGAAGTCCCGCCTTCACATGGAGAATAACCTCCATCATGTTGTTTGGCACTATCACCATGCTCAATGGAACATGATTTGGAGGAGCCGGTGTTGTACTGGGGTGGACAATGTTAAAAAGCACATAACCCCAGGTTATAATCCAACAGGTTTATTTGGAAGCACTAGCTTTCAGAGCGCTGTACCTTCATCAGGTGATCGTGGAGCAGAATTATAAGACACAGACTTTATAGCAACACGATTGCAGTGTAATGGAACGTAATATTGAACAAATTTAGCTTAACTCTTTCACCTTTAGAGCGACCATGTTAGATTCCTCCACTATCACCTGATGAAGGAGCGTCGCTCCGAAAGCTAGTGTGCTTCCAATTAAACCTGTTGACTATAACCTGGTGTTGTGTGATTTTTAACTTTGTACACCCCAGTCCAACACCGGCATCTCTGAATCATGTTAGATTCAGTTCCTTCATAAGTAAGTCCCAGAACTTTCTTAAAGTTACATTTTCAAGATAGCTTTTAACAATAGGTGTCATCTCAGCTCAGATGCTGCATTGAAGGTGTGAAGGTAAAGTCTGTCTGTGTCCCAATGTTAGGTCAGACTGATTCTATTTCTAAAGTGCAAGTTACAGAATCTTACATGGAGTTATGCAGTTTTTGAGCAAAATAAAATGTAATTCTGCAAGTATAAATTCACCCCACAAACGTATATGTGTGTGTGTGCAGGGGAGGCCGAGTGAGTGTCTGCATGGGGGTGTGAGTGTCTGTTAAAGAGTGTGTGTCGGTGTGTGAGTGTAATGGGGTATAAGTCTGTGAGAGAGTGTGTGTATGTGTGTGAATGTGAGTGTAATGGTGTATACATCTGTGAGAGGGTGCATGTTGTGGGTGTGAGTGTGGGTGTGTATGTGTGTGAGCGCATGAGAGAGAGTTTGTGTATGAGCGAGGGTCTGTGGAGAGAGGTGTGTGGAGAGAGAGAGTCTTTGTGCAGTGGGGTCACCTGTAGTGAGACATGAACCCAAGGCCCCGGTTGAGGCCATCCCCATGGGTACCGAACTTGGCTATCAGCCTCTGCTCGGCCATATTGTGAAGTCTGCCTTAGAGGATGGTCACCCCAAAGGTCCGAGGCTGCATGTCCCTTACCGCTGAAGTGTTCTCCGATGGGGAGGGAACACTCATGCCTGGTGATTGTTGCGCGGTGTTCATTCATCCATTGCCGTAGCCTCCACATGTAAGATTCTGTAACTCCCATTTTAGAAATAGAATCAGTCTGACCTAACATTGGGACACAGACAGACTTTACCTTCACACCTTCAATGCAGAATCTGAGCTGAGATGACACCTATTGTTAAAAGCTATCTTGAAAATGTAACTTTCAAAATGTTCTGGGACTTACATATAAAGGAGCCAAAACTAACATGGTCATTCCAAAGGTGAAAGACTTAAGCTCAGTTCGTTCAATAATTATGTTCCATGACACTGCAATCGTGTTGCTATAAAGTCTGTGTCTTATGATTCTGCTCCATAACCACCTGGTGAAGGAGCAGCACTCTGAAAGCTAGTACTTCCAAATAAACCAGTTGGACTATAACTTGGTGTTGTATGATTTTTAACTAACTGGGACAGCCTTCGAACCGATCGAGCAACTCAAGCCTGGGCATTCACGAAGCTTTGTGGGCCATCAACAGCAGCAGAACTGTACTCTAGCACAATCTGTAACCTCATGGCCTGGCACATCCCCCATTCATCCCTTACCAACAGGCCAAGGGATTGACCCTGGTTCAATGGAGAGTGCAGGAGGGCATGCCAGGGGCAGCATCAGGCTTACCTAAAAATGAGGTGTCAACCTGGTGAAGCTACCAAACAGGACTACTTGCGTCCCTAATGGCTTAAGCAGCAAGTGAAAGACAGAGTTAAGCAATCCCACAACCAACGGATCAGATCTAAGCTCTGCCGCCCAGTCATGAATGGTGGTGGACAATTAAACAATGTACTGCAACACGAAGCTCCACAAATACCCCCATCCTCAATGATGGAGGAGCCCAGCACATCAATGCAAAAGGTAAGGCTGATGTATTCGCAACAATCTTCAGTCAGAAGTGCTGAGTGGAGGATCCATCTTGGGCTCCTCCGGTGGTCCCCAGTATCACAGATATCGGTCTCCAGCCAATTCGATTCACTCCACGTGATATCAAGAAACGGCTGGAGGCACTGGCTAGTGCCAAAGGCAATGGGCCCTGATAACATTCCGGCAATAGCACTGAAGATGGGTGCTCCAGAACCTGCTGCTCCCTGTACAGTTACACCACTGGTAACTACCCGACAATGTGAAAAACTGCCCAGGTATGTCCTGTACGCAAAAAGCAGGTCATATCCAACCCAGCCAATTACCGCCCAATCATCATCATTAAAGCGATGGAAGGTGTCATCAACAGTGCTATCAAGCAGTTTCTGCTCAGCAATAATCTGCTCGGTGACATAGCGTTTGGGTTTTAAAAGGGTCACTCAACTCCTGACCCCATTCCAGCCTTGGTTCAAATATGGACCGAAGAGCTGAATTCCAGAGGGGAGGGGAGAGTGACAGCCCTTGACATCAAGGCCACGTTTGGCAGATATGGCACCAAGGAGCCCTGGCAAAACTGGAATCAATGGGTATCAGGGGGCAAGCCCTCTGATGCTTACATTCATACCTGGCATAACTGAAGATGGTTGTGGTTGTGGAGGGTCAGTCATCTCAGCTCCAGGACATCTCTGCAGGAGTCCCTCAGGGTAGTGTCCTAGGCCCAACAATCTTCAGCTGCTTCATCAATGACTTCCCTCTGTCAGAAGGTCAGAAGTTGAGATGATTGCCAATGATTGCACAGTGTCAGCACCATTCACGACAGCTCAGACACTGAAGCAGTCCATATCCAAATGCAGCAATATGCAGGCTTGGGCCAACAAGTGGCAAGCAACATTTGCACCACATCAATACCAGACAATGACCATCACCAATAAGAGACACTCTAAACCCTTGACATTCAATGGTATTACCATCACTGAAACCCCCCAATGTCAACATCCTTGGGGTTACCATTGACCAGAAACTGGACTTACTACATAAACCTCTTGCTTGAAATGTTGACTCTTCTGCTCCTCAGGTGCTAGTGTGGTTTTTCCAGCACCACACTTTTCGACGCTGATCTCCAGTCCTCACTTTGCCCAGGTGATCAGGATAGCAAAGAGGAGGAATGCAAAAATACTGCTGATTAAAATTAGGGAGAATTTCAAGGTATTCCAGTAGCACATCAAGGAGAAGAGAATAACCAGAGAAAAGTGTAGGACCCATTAGGGACCAACAGAGCAGTCTGTGGAACTGGAGGACACTAGTAGAATGATACATGAAACTTCCCCTCTGTGTTTACTCAGGAGAAGAGAGGCTGGATAGGCTCCCATTGTTTTTCTCGGAGTAGAGAAGGTTGAGGGGAGACCTGTATAAGATTATGAGGGGCATAGACAGGGTGGATAGAAAGCAAATGTTCCCCTTAGTGAAACAGTCAATAACAAGAAGACATAATTCTTAGGTGAAAGTATGATATTTAGAGGAGATTTGAGGCAAGTATTCTTTTACCCAGAGGGTTGTGGGGGCTTGGAATGCATTGCCTAGGAGGGTATTTGAGGCGAGGAAACTCATAATCTTTAAAAATACAATTGGATGAGCAGTTGAAATTTCATAACATTCAAGGCTACAGGCCTAGTTCAGGAAATTGGAATTAGTGTAGGGAGACCAGCACAGATTCGATGGGCCGAAGGACTCAATGTACTGAATGACCCTATGACTCCATAACTTGGAAGCTGAGAAATGGGACAAACATTTCTGCAGGTGAGAGACGTGTTTTATTTTCAAGAAAGGGATTGATCTTGGCTTCTGAATGAAGATAGAATGCTAACAGAAAACAGATCCTTTGGTCCAACTCATCCATGGACATCCTAAACCGATCTAGTCCCATTTGCCAGTATTTGGCCATTATTCCTCTAAACACTTCCCATTCATGTACCCATCCGCTTAAATGTTGGAATCATACCAGCTTCCACCACTTTCTCTCGCAGCTTGTTGCACACACGCACCACCCTCTGCATGAAAATATTACCCCTCAGATCCCTTTTAAATCTTTTCCCTCTCACCTTAAACCTGTGCCCTCTAGTCCTGGACTCTCCTACTTTGGGAAAAAGGCCTTGGCTATTCAACCTATCCATGCCCGCCATGATTTTATAAATCTTTATAAGGTCACTCCTCCCAGCATTCCAGGGAAAATAGCCCCAGCCTATTCAGCCGTTCCCTATTAGTTCGAACCCTCCAATCCCAGCAACATCCTTGTAAATCTTTTCTGAACCCTTTCAAGTTTCATAACATCCTTCTGGTAGTAGAGAGGCCAGAATTGAAAAGTGGCCTCACCAATGTTCTGTATAGCTGCAACATGAAATTCCAGCCCCTATACTCAAAGCCCTTGTCCACCACCCTGTCTACCTGTGACTCTACTTTGGCAGAACTGTGCACTTGCACCCCTAGGTCTCTTTTTTCAGCAACACTCCTCAAATCTCTACCAATAACTGTGTAAGTTCTGCCCTGGTTTGCCTTACCAAAATGCAGCATCCCACTTTATTGAAATTGAACTCCATTTGCCATTTCTTGGCTCATTGACCATCTGATCAAGGTCCCATTTTACTCTGAGATAAACTACTCCCTTGTCTACTACACCACCAATTTTGTGTCATCTGCAAACTTACTAATCATGCCTCCCTTATGCACATCCAAATCATTTATATAAATGACAAAAAGCACTGAATCCAGCACTGGTCCTTGTGGCCTTCAGTCCAAACAACAATCCTCTACCACCATCCTCTGTCTCCAACCTTCAAGCCAATTTTGTTTCCAGTTGGCTAGCTCGTCCTGGATTCCATCTGATCTAACTTTGCTAACCGGTGTACCATGTGGAACTTTGTTGAAGGTCTACCTGAAGTCCATATGGACTATGTCTACTGCTCTCCTTTCATCAAACATCTTTGTCATCTCTTCAAAACAACTCAACCAAGTTAGTGAGACACTATTTCCTATGCACAAAGCCATGTTGACTATCTCTAATCAGCCCTAGCGTTTTGAAATGCTTGTAAACCCTGTCCCTCAGAATCCCCTGCAACAACTTGCCCACCACTGAGGTTTGTAGTTTGTCGTTCCCTTACTTTTCCCTACCACCTTTCTTAAATGATGGCACATTAGCTACTCTCCAGTCTTCCGGCACCTCACTCTTGGCTATCAATGACACAATCACTTCCATGGCTTCCCACAAATGTTTGGGCCACACCTGATCGCAGGGATTTATCCACCTTTACACATCGTAAGATGTCCAGCACCTTCTCTTCTGTAATACGGACATTTTACATGATAGAGTTATTTATTTCAATAAGTGTGATCTGAGCATCCGAGGACCAGGAGAGTCGACATTTTGAGCATAAGCTCTTCATCAGGAATGAGACTCTCCTGCTCCTCGGATGCAGCCTGACTGGCATTTCTAGCATCACACTTTTTGACTCTGATCTCCAGCATCTGCAGTCCTCACCTTCTCCTCCATCATTATTCATTTCCATACCTTGAAATATTGATGCAAAATATTTGTTTAGAATCTCAGCAAACTCCTGCGGTCCTACACATAGGCGGCCATGTTGATCTTTAAGGGGCACATATTCTCTTCCTAGTTACTCTTTTGCCTTTAATGTCTTTGTACAATCTCTTTGGATTCTCCTTAACTCTTGACCAAAGCTATCTCATATCCACTTTTTGCCCTCCTGATTTCGCTCTTAAGTATACACCAACTGCCTTTACATTCCTCTTTGGAGTCACTTGATCCCAACTGGCTATACCTTAATTCTGTTGACCAGAACCTCAATATGTTTTCTAGTTGTCCAGCATTCCCTACACTTAGGAGAAGTAACCATTGACAGTTTCACTTACCATGTTGGTGAGGAAAGGGTGTTGGTGGTCAGGCACTAACTGGGAAGGAAACTGTGCAAGATTCAAAATTGGCACAGAGGCTCAGTGGTCAGCACTGTTGCCTCACAGTGCCAGAGATCTAGGTTCAATTCCAGCCTTAGGTAACTGTCTATGTGGAAATTGTACATTCTCTCTGTGGGTTTTCTCCCAGTCTAAAGATGTGCAGGCTTGATGGATAGGCCATGCTAAATTGCCCATAGTATTCAGGGATGTGTAGACTAGGTGGGTTAGCCATGGTAAGCATTAGGGTGTGGGTCTGGGTGCCATGCTCTTGGGGGATTGGTGCAGATTCAGTTGGCTGAATGTCTTCTTCATGCATTGTAGAGATTCTATGTAGCTTTTAGGGTCAAAGTCAGCTTCCAGAGAGAAATAGAGAGATGCTTCAGAGGGATGGGGTCAGGACAAGAACCTGGAGGCAAGGGAAGGGGGAGAATACAATGGGGTTTCCTTGGTCTTGGTGATTAATGAGTCCTTCATTGGACACACAAGGCACTCACAGTACAGGTGGAAGTTAAATGGGTTCAAAGTGAGGTCACCATAAATAGAAGGCCACTGAAGTTTAAGGGAAGCAGTTTCTGCTGAGGGAGATTCAGGCAGTAAATGGCTGGATCAGTTGTGTTCCAATAAAATGCCAGTTATGAGTAGCAATGTGAAGGGTTGCCAACCCTCCAGGATTAAGCTCAAGCATCCAGCTAGTGTCTATGTGCAATCGTGGTGACAAATCAGAGATGTTAAAAAGTAAGGGTGTGTTTTTTATATTTCTTTGAACATTTCTCTTTATGAGATATACAAATATTGAAAATAGGAGACAAGAAAAGGCCAATAGCTTTCTAACCGATTACGTGTATTTGCAAATTGGCATAGTCAGAACATTCCTTCACAAGGATGGGCGTGTAGACTGACTAATGGCGGGACAATCTTTCAATAAAACCTCCAGGAACATACATAATCGTAGCTGGCAGCACTTGCCTGTTTCCTAAGGCTACAGGAGAGAATGAGAGGAACTGCATTGAGGAAAAGTTAGAGTGAGAGAAACAGGGCTACAAAAAGAGAAACGTGCATAGGAGTTTAGCAAATTGACAATTAACACAAGGTCAAGGAATTTTGAGACTTTCAAACTCATGATTTTACAAGCAGAGAGTGAAAGTGGATGTTTGTATATGGATAAGCAAAGATACACACTTTATTGAGGTGTTTGAAGAAATGACAGAAAGGATTCACAAGGGCAGAGCAGTCAACGTGATCCAAATGGATTTCAGTATGCTGTTCGACAAGGTTCCCCATGGGAGACTGATTAGCAAGTTTAGATCTCATGGAATGCAGGGAGAACTGCCCATTTGGATACAGAACTGGCTCAAAGGTAGAAGACAGAGGGTGGTGGTGGAGGGTTGGTTTTCAGACTGGAGGCCAATAACCAGTGGTATGCTACGAGGGTGGGTCATGCTGGGTCCACTACTTTTCGTCATTTATTTAAATGATTTGGATGTGAACATAGGAGATATAGTTAGTAAGTTTGCAGATGACACTAAAATTGGAGGTGTAGTGGACAGCGAAGAAGATTACCTCAGAGTACAATGGCAAATGGAGTTTAATTTAGATAAATGCGAGGTGCTGCATTTTGGAAAAGCAAATCAGGGTAGGACTTATGTACTAAAGGTAAGGTCCTGGAGAGTGTTGCTGAACAAAGAGACCTTGGAATGGAGGTTCATAGATCCTTGAAAGTGGAGTTACAAGTAGACAGAATAATGAAGAAGGTATTTGGTATGCTTTCCTTTATTGGTCAGTGCATTGTGTAGAAGTCAGGAGGTCATGTTATGGATGTACCGGACATTGGTTTGGCCACTTTTGGAATATTGCATGCAATTCTGATCTCCCTCCTATAGGAAGGATGTTTTGAAACTTGAAAGGGTTCAGAAAAGATTTACAAAGATATTGCCAGGGTTGGAGGGTTTGAGCTATAGGGAGAGCTTGAATTTTGGGGCTATTTTCCCTGGAGGGTTGGAGGCTGAGGGGTGACCTTATAGAGGCTTATAAAATCATGAGGGGTATGGATAGGTTAAATAAGCAGAGTCTTTTCCCCGGGGTGAGGGAGTCCAGAACTAGAGGGCATAAGTTTAAGATGAGAGGGGAAAGATTTCAAAGAGACCTAAGGTGCAACTTTTTCATGCAGAGGGTGGTACGTGTATGGAATGAGCAGCTAGAAGATGTGGTGGAGGCTGGTACAATGACAATGTTTAAAAGACATCTGGATGCCTTTTCTGAATCCAAATGGCTAGCTCTCCCTGTATTCTATGTAATCTAACTTTGCTAACCAGCCGACCATGAGGAAGCTTGTTGAATGCCTTTCTGAAGTCCATTTGGATCATGTGCACCACTCTCTGACTAGGAGCGATATGGGCCAAATGCTGGAAAATGGGATTAGATTTTTCTAGGATATCTGGTCAGCATGGATAAGTTGGAAGGAAGGATCTGTTTCCGTGCTATATATCTCTATGACTCTATGTAGAGAGACAGAGATTGGGATCAGAGATATAAGCAGGTCATGAGAACTGGCAGGACTGAAAATGTGTTGCTGGAAAAGCGCAGCAGGTCAGGCAGCATCCAAGGAACAGGAGAATCGACGTTTCGGGCATAAGCCCTTCTTCAGGAATGACAATTCAATGACATGAAAGGGAGTTTGAGGAAGACTAGGACAATGTTGGATTCAGATAAAAGCTGGGATGGAACATTAGGAATTGTGATAGAGGTAGGGTTCAAGGCGTGAAAAGGCGAGTGAGGAAGTTTGAGACTTTGAACAGTATGTTGGAGGGAGGAGGATCAGGTGACTGGCACTGCTGAAGGGGTAACTACTGGTGATACAATGGGCAGCACAGAGAAGGTGAAGAGAAGTACAGAACTCAGCTATGAACTTACTCAGAGAAATCGATGCAAGGGATAATATTGACTGAAGTTAGCTCTGTAAGCTTGACATCAACCACTCTGCATTTTATGTCAGTCTGTAGTTGCATTAAGCCAGGCATATTGATTGTCATAGGATCCCACCTTTAAATTTCTCCCCCTGCAGTTAAGGCCCTCCATGGTTTTGCTGCTCCCCATCCCAACCACCTCATCCAGGCTGACGGCCTTCAGACTCTTCTGCATCCCATCTGGCTGGCCTCCTGGTAATTTCCACTCTCCTTTGGACCAGCAACAACAGGCATACCTTTACCTTCCCAAACATTCCCTCTTCCCTTAAAAGTAGCGTGTGTGAGAGAGAGAGAGGAGTTTAAAAAAGACATGGGGGCAATATTTTATACCCAGAGGATTGTTAGCGTGTGGAATGAACTTCGTGAGGAAGGGGTGGATGCGGGTACAGTTATAATGTTTAAAAGATATTTGGATAAGTACATGAATAGGAAATGTTTGGAGGGATATGGGACTAACATAGTTTGGTGTTATGTTCGTCATGAACTGTGGCCACCGAAGGCTCAGTATCCATGCTGTATGACTCTATGTCGATCAAGTGTTTGGTCACCTCTCCTGATACCATCCACTTGCACTCAGTTTAAGTGTTTATTTGATAATGTTCCTGTTGAGATCTCTTGAGATTATGTACTGAGATTAGAGCTGCTATATACATGTTACAGAAGAGGAGAGTTTGATAAGCACTTCATTACAAGTTTAACATTTACTCACTCCCAATGCTGAATGGCAGGAGTGCATATGAGCAACATGTGTGCACTGTGTGTGTTTTGCCCACTGTATGCACCACCCACTATGTACTATTTAGGGGGAGGTAAAAACCTAGTGGTACAATTGCTGGACTGTTACTCCAGCAACCCAGATAATGTTCTGGGTTCAAATCTCACCATGGCAGAACATAGAATCCTTACAATGCAGAAAGAGGCTGGATGGTCCATTGAGCCTGGACCATGTCTGCATTAAGTCTCACAATCCAAAGATGAGCAGGTTAGGACTGGCCATGCTAACTTGCCCATAGTGTTCAAAAAAGTGAAGGTTCGGAGGATTAGCCATGCAGGTTACAGGTATATGGGGATAGGGGCCTGGAGAGTCTTTGGAGCATCAGTGTGAACTTGAATGGCCAAATGGCCTGTTTCTACACTGTAGGATTCTATGATTCTATGTGCACTAGCTACTGAGTGTATCACCTATAGTGTCATGGATATACTGTGATCATAGGGCAGTTTCTCCCCTTGTTTGTTGCTTGTAGGTTCCCAGAATAGCAAAAAAGGTAAAAAGGGTAGAGTGCGCTCAGGCTGTGTGATGAACGGGGCTACTCAGGGGTAGGGAAAGTATGGGAACCAGCAGCACACTGTTACTGAGGGAGAACGTGACGACTGCAGATGCTGGAGAGTCAGAGTCAAAACGTGTGGCGCTGGAAAAAGCACAGCAGGTCAGGCAGCATCTGAGGAGCAGGAGAGTCGACATTTCAGGCATAAGTCCTTCATCGGGAATGTGGGCATTGTAAAGGTGGCTGTGAGATAAATAAGAGGGTGGGGGTAGGGCTGGGGGGAAGGTAGCTGGGAAGGTGATGCAGGTGGGTGGGTGATAGTGGAGGGTGATAGGTCAGTAGCAAGGGTGGAGCAGATAGTTGGGCAGGAAGATGGATAGGTCAAGAGGGCAGTGCTGAGTTGGAGAGTTGGATCTAGGATGAGTTGGGGGGAGAGGAGACTAGGACATTTGTGAAGTCGATGTTGATGTTGTGTGGTTGGAGGGTCCCTCGGTGTTTCAAGGACCGCAATATGCCCTCTCCCATGATCAACAATGCCCTCCAGTGCACCTCTGCCACTTTCCGCACCTCCACCCCTCCAACCGCAACATGGACAGAACCCCCCTGTTCCTCACCTTCCACTCCACCAACCTCTGGATGCAGTACATCATCCTTCACCATTTCCACAGACTACAAACAGACTCCACCATCAGAGATATATTTCCTACCCAGCCCTACCTGCATTCCACAGAGACCATTCCCTCCGCGACTCCTTCATTAGGTCCACACCCACCCACCAACCTACCCTCCACTCCCAGCACTTTCCCCTGCCACCGCAGGAATTGTAAAACCTGTGCTCACACCTCCCAAGTGGACAGGATTGTTAAGAAAGTATATGGTGTTTTGGCTTTCATTAACAGGGGGAATTGAGTTTAAGAGCAGTGAGATCTTGTTGCAGATCTATAAAACTTTGGTTAGACCGCACATGGAATACTGTGTCCAGTTCTGGTCATAGGAAAGATGTGGATGCTTTGGAGAGGGTTCAGAGGAGGTTTACCAGGATGCTGCCTGGACTGGAGGACTTATCTTACCAAGAGAGGTTGACTGAGCTCGGACTTTTTTCATTGGAAAAAAGAAGGAAGAGAGGGGACCTAACTAAGGTGTACAAGCTAATGAGAGGCATAGATGGAGTTGATAGCCAGAGACTATTTCCCAGGGCAGAAATTGTTAACACGAGGGGTCATAGTTTTAAGCTGTTTGGCGGAAAGTATAAAAGGGATGTCAGAGGCGGGTTCTTTACACAGAGAGTTGTGAGAGCATGGAATGCGTTGCTAGCAGCTGTTGTGGAAGCGAGGTCATTGGGGATATTTAAGAGACTGCTGGACATGCATATGGTCACAGAAATTTGAGGGTGCATACATTAGGGTTCATACATGAAGATCACTGGTCAGCACAACATCGTGAGCTGAAGGGCCTGTTCTGTGCTGTACAGTTCTATGCTCTATGTTCTACCTCCCTACTCACCTCCGTCCAAGGCCCCAAAGGATCTCACAGAAATTTGAGGGTTCATACATGAGGATCAGTGGTCAGCACAACATCGTGGGCTGAAGGGCCTGTTCTGTGCTGTACAGTTCGATGCTCTATGTTCTACCTCCCTACTCACCTCCGTCCAAGGCCCCAGAGGATCTTTTCACATTCAGCAGAGATTTACCTGCACATCCACCCACCTCATCTACTGTGTCCGTTGCTCTCGATGTGTTCTGCTCTACATCGGAACATTTCAGAGAACATCTCTGGGGCACATGCACTAAACAACCCCACTGCCCTGTGGCCGACCACTTCAACTCCCCCTCCCACAGACAAGGATGTCCGGGATCTCCACTGCCAAATCCGAGCCACCCGATGCCTGGAGGAAGAACGCCTCATCTTCTGCCTTGGGACCCTCCAACCACACGGCTTCACCAGTTTCCAAATCTCCCCTCATCCCAGATCGAACCCTCCAACTCGGCACCACCCTCTTGAGCTGTTCTACCTCTTCACCTTCCTTCCCCCCATTCATCTCTCAGCCCCCTCCCCCGCACATTCCTGATGAAGGGCTTATGCCCGAAACATCGATTCCCCTGCTCCTCGGATACTGTCTGACCTGCTGTGCTTTTCCAGCACCACAATTTTTGAAAGTAAATGGGGGAGAACAGTTTTAAATCAGTCAACAATGAATACTAACTGAGAACCAGGTGGACCTAAACTTCTGAAATCCTTGAAACTGAATGGGGTATCTCGCACTGAAAGTCAAATTTGACTAGGAGCTACTATGATGGGGACAAATAGAGTGGTTACCACAGCAATGAACACTGTGTGTCAATCATTACATTGATGCAATTAAAAGTATTGTTACTTCCTGGTTAAAATATTCCCTAGAAATTTATTTGCTGTCACTCACATGCCGGAAGACAGCATGTTTCAGGTGATGTTTCTTATTTTGTGTAGTGGTGTGTGCCAGTTAATTTTGTTTAAAATTGTCACTAATTTTGCCTCTTGCTATGAGGGCAGCTCCTCACCGTCTCCTTCTCCAGGGTAATTGCAGATGGGCAAAACATCTGATCTCATTGATGGCACCCACACTTTGGTCAAAGAATAAACAGAAGTAGAGAGAGGAAACATTGAAGTAAGGTCGTCTGCTGTTCAGGATGCACTGTGGGTCAGTGTGCCCAGTGGTGAGGGGGACCGGCAGAGTAGGTGTTGGGAAGATGTTTCCGTTAGCAGGAGAGACTAGAACTCAGGGATACAGCCTCAGAGTAAAGATGAGACCTTTTATAACGAAGATAAGGAGAAACATCTTCAGCCAGAGAATGGTGAATCTATGGAACTTATTCCCACATAAGGCTGTGGAGGCTTTGAGTGTATTTAAGATTGAGATAGATAGTTTCTTGAGTATCAAGGGGGTCAAGGGTTACGGGGAGAAAGCCAGACAATTGAGAAACGTATCAGCCATGATCGAATGGTGGAGCAGAGTGGATGGGCTGAATGGCCTAATTTCTGTTCATATGTCTTGTGGTGGTATCAGGACTCTGAGCGAGTTAGGATGCAGGGAGCAGTGTCCCCTGTCTGTTAGAGGGAGAGTGCAATTAATTCGGAGAGAGGTGAGTGCTTGAGGAGACACGCTTTGATTTTGAGTCAACGTTAATGAGGCGACAGACTGGAAACCCCTCTGATGCCCCGGCACCCTCCTCAGTGCGGTAAGCAGCAGTGTGATTGGACTGTGCACAGTCGGTTCAGTGTAAGAAACACTGTGGAGCAATTACAGACTTGCAAGAATTGCGGCTCGCACCGGGAACAGATACGAGGAATATAGAGGCCAGAGAGACAGGAGGAGTTGGAGAGAGAGAGGGAACTCAGCGAGAGGCTGAGGGAAGTCTCCAGGGGAGAGGCTGAGACAAAGATAAGCAGGCACTGGAGAGACAAGGAGCCGGAGAGAGCAGGCAGCCTCTGACTGGAAGCTCAGCGGAGTGAATCTCCACCAGGGATTCGGCGTGAGGGACAGAGTGTCGGGGAGAGAGGGGGCATGAAGACCCGGAGGAGCTGCTGCTGCTGCTGCCTTGTGCTGCTGGTTGCGGCGGCGGTGGTGAGCATCGTCAGCCTGGTGTTGGTGTGGAGACCCCGGTGCTCCGGCCACAGCCTGTACCCACACGCTGCTGTGGCGGCGGACTCACACACATGCTCCGAGATCGGCAGGTAAGGGGCGCCCGGGGGGGGGGGGGCAGAAAATCCCAGACCCGGGGGGCGCGCAGCAAGATCCCAGACCGGGGGGGGCGCAGCAAGATCCCAGCCCGGGGGGGGCGCAGCAAGATCCCAGACCCGGGGGACCGCACAGCAAGATCCCAGCCCGGGGGGGCGCAGCAAGATCCCAGACCCGGGGCCGCGCAGCAAGATCCCAGACCCGGGGGGCGCGCAGCAAGATCCCAGCCCCCAGCCCCGGGGGGGGCGCAGCAAGATCCCAGACCCCAGCCCGGGGGCCGCGCAGCAAGATCCCAGCCCGGGGGGGCGCAGCAAGATCCCAGACCCCAGCCCCGGGGCCGCACAGCAAGATCCCAGACCCCAGACCCGGGGGGCGCGCAGCAAGATCCCAGCCCCAGCCCCGGGGCCGCACAGCAAGATCCCAGACCCCAGACCCGGGGGGCGCGCAGCAAGATCCCAGCCCCGGGGCCGCGCAGCAAGATCCCAGACCCGGGGGGGCGCAGCAAGATCCCAGCCCGGGGGGGCGCAGCAAGATCCCAGCCCCCAGCCCCTGGGCCGCACAGCAAGATCCCAGCCCGGGGGGGCGCGCAGCTAGATCCCAGCCCCGGGGCCCGCACAGCAAGATCCCAGCCCCGGGGGCCGCACAGCAAGATCCCAGCCCCCAGCCCCGGGGGGCGCGCAGCAAGATCCCAGCCCGGGGCCGCGCAGCAAGATCCCAGACCCAGCCCCGGGGGGCCGCACAGCAAGATCCCAGCCCCCAGCCCCGGGGCCGCGCAGCAAGATCCCAGCCCCCAGCCCGGGGCCGCGCAGCAAGATCCCAGCTCCCAGCCCGGGGCCGCGCAGCAAGATCCCAGCCCCCAGCCCCCGGGGCCGCACAGCAAGATCCCAGTCCCGGAGACCGTACAGCAAGATCCCATCCCCCAGCCCCGGGTCCGCATAGCAAGATCCCAGTCCCGGGTCCGCACAGGAAGATCCCAGCCCCGGAGACCGTACAGCAACATCCCATCCCCCCGCTACGGGTCCGCGCAGCAAGATCCCATTCCCCAGCACAGAGTCTGCAGAGCAAGATCCCATCCCTCCGCCCCCGGGACCGCACAGCAGGACTCCAGGCCCTCTGTTATTCACAGGAACCTGGCAAATAAGTCGAAGGACTTTCGAAAGTTTAAATAGACTGTGCTATGTCCCAAACACTATAAACCCAGTACAGAAGTAGTTTAAAGAGGTCATCTGCTTATAATTTATCAATCCTTGTCAGTTTTTGAGGCCCTGCCACATACATTTTGCCTGGAGACATGTTCTCATGGATATTGAGGGTTAGTTTGGGGCTGTGTAAGTTTGTGTATTGATGGCTGGTTGTGGATGTTCGATCAATGTTTTGGTGATGATGGCTTACGCAGTAAGGAAGGTCAAGTTCAGTTATGTGGGGACAGACACAGAGAATCCTCTAATACATGGACTTGCCAATTTTTGAACTTTTTGAGTGAACCTCAAAAAACGAGTCTTCAAGGTCAAACTAAATGCATTGGGAATAGTTAATTGACCCGAGTTCCAGGCTAAATGCAGACTGGAGGGGAGGGATCTTGTAAACTTCTGTACAAGGACACTGCCCAGCTTAATTCCTACTTCAGGTTGGCTGTTGGTCAGAGAGTCTGGATTTGTTTCAAGAAAATCACACAGAAGTGCTTTTTATAAGAGGTTTCCATGGTTGGTAACATTCAATAATTAAATTGGTATGGCGGTAATAAACAGTGGGATTCATTTCAATATGTTCAACAGAAATACATTCATTCATAAACAAAACATCTGCAAGAAAGACCTATCTGTGGTTTACAAACTAAGTTAAGGGTAGTATTCAATTCAGAAAAAAGGTTAAGAATGTTATAATAAATAGTGGAAAGCCCAAGGATTGAGAATGGTTTAGAAACCATTGGGAGTGGGGGAAGATATATTGAGAAACAAATTAATCTGAAATTTAAAAAGAGATCATAAGAGTTTTTACAAACAGTTATACAAATAGAAACAGCTGAATTAAATATTCCTTTCTCCAAAGCTGACACTGGTGGTAAGATCATGAGGAATAAGGACATGGCAGAGACATTACATAAGAACAAAGAGTAGGCCATTCAGCCCCTCAAGCTTGATACAATCATAGCTGATCTCGTCTCAGTCTCAACTCCACATTGCTGCCTACACTCCACAACCCAAAATCTGTTTCCTCTTTGGATTTACTCAATGTCCCAGCATCCACCACATCCCACAGATTCACCAGCCCTTGGGAAAAGTAGAATCATAAAAATGTACAGCACGGAAACAGACTCCTTGGTCCAACTGATCCATGCCGAGCAGATATCCCAACCAAATCTAGTTCCATTTGCCAGCCCATATCCCTCCAAACCCTTCCTATTCATATACTCATCCAGATGCCTTTTAAATGTTGCAATTGTACCAGCCTCCACCACTTCCTCTGGCAGCTCATTCCATACACGCACCACCCTCTGTGTGAAAATGTTGCTCCTTAGGTCTCTTTTACTCTTTCCCCTCTCACCCTTAAACCTATGCCTTCTAGTTCTGGACTCTCCCACCCCAGAGAAAATACTTCCTTTATTTATCCTATCCATGCCCCTCATGATTTTATAAACCCCTATAAAGTCACCCCTCAGCCTTCGATGCTCCAGGGAAAACAGCCCCAGCATTTCCCTATAGCTCAAATCCTCCAACCCTGGCAACATCCTTGTAAATCTTTTCTGAACCCTTTCAAGTTTCATAACTGCCTTCCGATAGGAAGGAGACCAGAATTGCATGCAACGTTCCAAAAGTGGCCTAATCAATGTCCTGTACAGCTGCAACATGACCTCCCAACTCCTGTACTCAATACTCTGACCAATAAAGGAAAGCATCTTCTTCATTATCCTATCTACCTGTGACTTTACTTTCAAGGAGCTACGAACCTTCACTCCAAGGTCTAATTGTTCAGCACATTCCCTAGGACCTTACCATTAAATGTATAAGTCCTGCTTAGATTTGCTTTTCCAAAATGCAGCACCTCACATTTATCTAAATTAAACTCCATCTGCCACTCCTCAGCCCATTGGCCCATCTGATCAAGATATTACACCCTGAAGTAACCTTTGCTAACCATTACACCTCCAATTTTGTTGTCATCTGCAAACTTACTAACCTCCTATGTTCACATCCAAATCATTTATATAAATGATGAAAAGTAGAGGACCCAGCACCGATCTTGTGGCACTCCACTGGTTACAGGCCTCCAGTCTGAAAAACAACCCTCCACCACCACCCTCTGTGTTCTCCCTTTGAGCCAATTCTGTATCCAGTGTATTCCATGAGATCTAACCTTGCTAATCAGTCTCCCATGGGGAACCTTGTTGAACGCCTTACTGAAGTCCATATAGATTACATCCACTGCTCTGCCCTCATCAATCCTCTTTGTTACCTCTACAAAAAAACTTAATCAAGTTAGTGAGACACAGTTCCCCATGCACAAAGCCATGATGACTATCCCCAATCAGTCCTTTCCAAATACATAAATTCCATATACCTTGTCCCTCAGGATTCCCTCCAACAACTTGCCCATCACAGATGTCAGGCTCACTGGTCTATAGTTCCCTGGCTTTTCCTTATCATCTTTCTTAAATTGTGGCACCACGTTAGCTAACTTCCAGTCTTTTGGCAGTAATTTCCTCATATCTCTGTTTTAAAATTGCTACCCTTACCCTAAAACAATGGCCTCTCATTCTAGATTGTCCCACAGAAGGAAATATCCCTTCTATCTCGACTTTGCAAATCCCTTTTATAAATCATATATACTTCAATTAGATCTCCTCTCATTCTTCTAAACTCCTATGAGAATAATCCAAAGCTGCTCAATCTCTCCTCATAAGACAAATCCTTCATCTCTGGAATCAATCTGTTGAACCTCCTCTGAACTGCCTCCATCCTTAACTACATCCCTCCTTAAATAAGGGGATCAAAACTATACACTTCAGGTGTGGTTTCACTAATGCCTTGTACATTTGCAGCAATGCTTCCCATTGAACAATTATTGTCTGTTTTCACAATAGCAGATAAAAATTACATACCCCATTGGTTACACTCTGTTTCTGATAATAGTAGTGAGGGAAATACTATGTAATCTAATCTAATTGGCCATTTTAAATAATATCAGCAGAGACTTGCAGGAGAAAGGTAACAGGTTAAAGGCTTACAAGTAAGTCTGACATCAGTCGTCAGAAAAAAAATGTTAGAACAGATTTATTCCGGAAGGGATAATATACTTTGAAAGTCATTGGACAACGTAATTGTAGCTTGAAGAAAGAGAATTCCTACTTGACAAGCTTACTAGAGTTTTTGAGGGAGCAACTAGTAAGTTAAATAAAATAAACTAGATCTAGTTTATGTAAACTTTTCCAAAAGGAATCGATAAGGTGCACAGAAAAATCTAACAAGAAACATACCAATTCCTGGAGCTGGGGGCAATATCTTAGCACAGCTAGTCTTGGTTAGTGGACAGGAAGCAAAGAGTAGGCTTAAATGAGGCATTTTCAAGTTATCAGTCTTTGATTTGATTTGATTTGTTCTTGTCACATGTGCCTAAATACAATGAAAAGTTTTGTTTTGTAGCAGTAACATGCAAACACATAAAAAAAATCATGGGGTGGCTGGACAGAGCAAGGGATACAGCTGCAAAGAAGGTGCACAAAAAAGCCAGATCAATAATCAATTTGAAATTAGAGAGCTTCTATCCAGCAGTGTAATAACAAAAGGAAAGAAGCTGTTCTTGAACCTGATGGTACATACGTAGCTTTTGTATCTTCTGCCTGATGGATGAGGTTGGAAGAGATTATAACTAAGGTGGGGAGGGGTCTTTGATGATGTTGGCTGCCTTTCTGCAGCAACAACAAGTGTAGATGGAGTCAATAGTTGCGAGGTTGACTTGCGTAATGGTCTGGGCTGTGTTCACAACTTTCTGTAGTTTCTTATGCTCTTGGGTAGAGCAGTTGCTGTACCAAATGTCATGAGATCATTCCTGGGGCCTCAGCTAATAACAATCTACATTAGTAACTTGGATGAAGAGACTGAGAATAATGCACCTAAGCTTGCTGACGAGACAATGCTAGATGGGAAATGTGAGATGTGAGGACGATAAATAAAAACTGCACAGCAATATAGAGCGTTATGTGAGTAATCAGCAAGCCAGCAGATACTGTGGATATGTGAGACTATCCACTTTGGTTGTAAGAATAGAAAATGTAAAACTCTGAAATGTTTCAGAGGGACTTGTAGATTCACACAAGAAGTTCTTATTTTAAATAACATTCAGCTAATGCAAGCAATGAAGGCACATTTCATGTTGGTTTTTTTGCAATGGACTAAAAGACAAGAATAAAGAAAGTTTGCTACAATTGTACAGTTGAGATCAAAGTTTGCAGAATACTTTGCCAGGCAGGATACATGTGCCTTGAACACAATACACTGAAGGTTTTACTGTGCAATGGGTAAGTTCTCTTATGAGAGATTGAGCAAATTTGGCTCATATTCTCTGCGGTTTTGAAGACTAATAAGTGATCTCATTGAAATATATACAATGCTAAAGGAGCTTGACAAGAGCAAGAAATCGAGAACATGATCTCCAGATAAGGACTTTTCGAATACTGCATACAATTCCGGTTTCCCTGCTCGAGGAAGGATGCCATTAAACTGGAAAGGTTGCAGGAAAGATGGACAAGGATGTTGCTGGGACTGGAGGGTTTCAATTATCAGGAGAACAGGCTGGACTGGAGCATCGGATGCTGAGGGGTATCCATATAGAGGTTTATAAAATCATAAGGGCATAGATAAGGTGAAAAGCCAAGGTCTTTTCCCCAGGATAAGGGACACCAAAACTAGTGGCCGCAGGTTTAAGGTGAGAGGGGAAAGAATTAAAAAGAATCGGAAGGGCAACTTTTTTGCACAGAGGATGGTGCACATGTGGAATGAGCTACCAGAGGAAATGGTATGGGTGGATACAATTACAACATTTGAAAGACAGTTGGGCAGGTACATGAATAGGAAAGGCGTGGAGGGATATGGGCCAAATACAGGCAAAAACCAGGTCAGCATGGATGAGTTGGACTGGAAGATCTGTTTCCATGCTGTCAGACTCTATGACTCTAAGGACTGAAGTATTTTGGGCTAAGTTAAGGAGAAAGATTTTTACTCAAAGGATTGTGAATCAAACAGTGGTGTCAGGTGTGACATCCACAGAAATCGAGGTAGCGTTAGATTGAAAGTTGAGAAGCTGAGAAATAAATGTTTGTGCACCTACTCTTAAATGAAACAGAAAGTTACAATGCATTGGAATATTCTAGAATGTGAGGAATAGATAGTTTAACAGAAAGGGTAGGAGCATTGGTGGCAGGAGTTGTATAGTAGACTTTTGCAATGGAAATTGAGTGTGATGTTGTTAAGTTTTCTAAATAGGTTCTAAAAAGACCTTGACTCCTCAGAGTTGTGGATGTTGCATTGTTGAATATATATATATATTAAGACAAACAGATCTTTGGTCTCACAAAGTATGTGGGGATGTGGGGATCGGTGGGAGAATGGAGTTGATGTGGCAGATCAGCAGTGATCATGCTGGATAGTGGAACAAGCTCAGGAAGTAGTATAATCCTCTCCTGCTCGCTTTTCTCATGTTCCTGAGTAGTTAGTTTGGCCATTTAGGTGATGACAATTGAATATTAAAATGTTGTGCCAAACACATCAGTTGCCAGCTAAACATAGTAATCAATTAAAATCCAAATGAAGCTCAGCTCATCTCGTATATTGCTTCTTTAAGGGTGAAGCCATGCCCTGATATCTCGTTGGCATTTTTAACATACCTCATTGTAATGCTAGCAGAAGACGAAATCTGGAAATGCTATGTGACATCTGAGGAGAGAAATATTGCCTTAACCCAGCAATAATATGATTCTATGTCCCCTTATCTCTAGAAATTTGGATTTAAGCTTGCAGTCATTGTGAAACAGTATATTCGTGGAAAGCCCATATGTCCTGCTCATCTGGAGAGGATGAGCTGTGTACCTGGTGTTAAGTCATGGCATATCGAAGCAAAAGATGTACTGAGTGCTTGAAGAAATTTGGACAATTTATCAGCTCTTGCATAACTCTGTGTATGTCTTTAATGCTTCAAGGAATTAGATATAGCACTTAGTTACTCTGCATTGAGAACAAATCCCAGCCTTTGAAACCAGAGTGATTCCATTTTTTGGGCAAGAGGCTGTCTAACAGGCCAAATATTGTCGCATTTTGTTTACAAATGCCTCCGTGCCGTATCTTTGTCGAGATCTGTGTATGATTTCAAACTGTGTAGTTGTCCTTACTTTCAGATTTATTCTAAAGTTACATTGATGGATTTCCGCTCCAGTGTTACAGGGGCAAGTTTCCAGCATGGAATGCTAACTTCCCTTTCCTGTTGTGCATTTTCTATTATTTGTTGCAACTGTAGTCAGAGTAAGCTGACTCAACTCTTTAGATGTACAGAGATTGAGAGAAAATATCAGAAGATTGAGGAAACTAGTTCTTGGGCTTTCAGTTCAATGATTGGTCAACATTTTCTCCATATATTTGTCACAGCCAGTCTGAAAGTCTGGTGATGATTTCAGCGAGTTGTGTAGCAATTGGAGCTAATGGGATCAAAGGGAATGGGGGAAAAGCAGGAACAGGGGACTCAATTGGATGAACAGCCATGATCGTATTGAATGGTGGTGTCGGCTCAAAGGGCTGAATGACCTACTCCTGCTACTGTTTTCTATGTTAACATTTATAACCAGAGAGAATATTCGAATGTTGTAGGTATAAATTTTCCTTCAGGTGAAAGGACTTTTAATTGAGATATTAACACTGTGGCATTCTCCAGAAGGTGCAGCTTCGCCTGCCGAGTGATCCTAGAATGTTCGGTTTTGAATTTCGCTGTTGACAATACTGTGATTGTTTGTTTGATTCACTGTCATGTGTGTGGCAGTTATTAATATTGCACTCTCATTAAAGAAAGGATGTAGGAAAGTGGGATATCCTGTTTGAATTTTGAGCTACTTCCTGTGGCTTGTAACCAGATTTCCCTGCAGCAGCAGAGAGGCTGTGTGATAACACACGATGTGTGATAAAACACCAAAGGGATACTATGATCGTGGCTTTCAATGTGATATTTTTGTACACCACACACTGACAGCCACACATGTCTGTGCCCAATGAAAACATTCAGCCAGGATATGGGATTAATCAACTTTGTTTTGCCATGTATTGAATGGCCAAAACAAAATCTGTAACCATTGTTATTCTTCTCCTTCCTTGGATAAACTACCTCACTGTAGTCGAGAATAAAGGAGTGAGAAGGAGCCAAGAACGTTTCCAGCTCCGTCTGTGTGCTTCCAATGGACACTCTTTGGACTCCTGTTCACTTCCGCGTTCTACTTTTGTCCTAATCCTTCTTATGGGCTTTCAGTCTTACCTCTGTAATGGCTGTCTCTCGCTCTCTGCTGTATTTCCACACTTCTGCTTTCACTCTCTCTCTCTTTCTTTCCCTCTACAATGCCATGAATTCACAGACAGTGCTATGAAAAGCTGACACCACCATCTCACTGATTTCTGTCAGTAAATTCTTTATAGCATAATGAAGCCACATTTTCATGCAGCACTTTAATATCACGTGTATTATTTCAGAATATAAATTTAGTTGGGGCTCAATGATTATAAATCAATTTGGAGGGGTCCATTCCACCAAAATAGTTTGTGATCACAACATGGGAGCTTTATAAAGTCATGTTTGAGTCAAATAAGGAGATATTAGCATTGTCCACCAGTAACTTGGAGACAGTAAAGTTTTTAAGAAGCAGCTTTGATCAAAATGAAGAGGTTTAGAGATCAGCAGTTGAAGACATGTTAATCAATAGCAGAATGATAAACTTGGGGGTGCACAGGACACCTGAACTAAGACAGCACAGATATTTAAGTGGCATGTAGGGATGGATCTTGGGAGAGACAAGCTCATGGACAGGTTTGAAAACAAAGATGAGAATTATAGGATTGAGATGTTGTTTGACCGGATGTCAATGTCGGCCAGGTAGTACTGGACCAATGGGTAAATTAAAGAAAGTAAGAACACATAAATAGAAACAGGAGTGGACCATAGTTGAAAATGTGTTGCTGGAAAAGCACAGCAGGTCAGGCAGCATCCAAGGAACAGGAGAATCGCCGTTTTGGGCATGAGCCCTTCTTCAGGAGTGCCCACCAAACCTGCTTCATCATTCAGTACCATCATGGCTGACCTTTGGCTTCAGCTTCACTTCCCTGCCTGCTCCCTGTATAGAGATATCCCTTGATTTTCTGAGAGACCCTCTTTTGAGAGCCTCTAAGAATCTTCAAGGGTGAAATATTTTCGTCCAAACTGATTGTATCCCTACCCCCCTCCTGACGCTAGAAGCTCTGTGACTACCTGAGACTCTTCAGTGAGACACGGGTATGTTTTTAATGAGATTCCTCTCATGGTTTTAGTTTCTAGAGGGTATAGACTCAATTTACTCGTCCAGTTACAGCAGAACAGTTCCCAGCAACCAGCAAGGGAACCTTGAATACCTATCCTTGGTATGTAGACCACGGTGCAGATAGTATTCCAAGTGTGCTCCAAACAATCTCTCTACACCTCTATTCAATCCGCTTTACAATCAAGGTCAAAATACCTTTCCCCTTCCTATTTAAACTAGTGTTCTTTGTAAGAGTACTTCAAATCACCCTGTAATCAACATTTACAAGTTTCACACCTTTTCTAAAAAGGAACTTCTGCTTTTCTAAAGTGAATAACTTCATACGTTTTCACATTATGCTTCAACTGCACTCCCCCTGTCACTGACTGAACCTGTCTACATCTCTTTGTGTCCTCCTTGCAACTTGCATTCCCTCCTCATTTTGTAACATCAAGGACAGGGCTGCGAGTTCAGAATTGGTGAGCTGGCCAGGAGTACACTGGAACAGTCCAAGGCAAGAGTGAAGGCTTCTGCAGCAGATGAGCTGACATAAGGGTGGAGTCAAGGTGACATTATGGTGGGGGGGGGGGGGAGGGGGATGGAGTGGAAATAAATAGGTTTAATGACGGCATAAACATGTAATCTAAGTGAAGTATGTCACAGGTTGTGAACAGTTTAAGGGAGAGGGAGGGGTATTTCCTGAGGACAGGGAGCACTCCCACCATTATGGGTTGCAACAGTTCATGAAGAAGACTCCCTTTTATCGAACAGTAAAGATTAGGAGGAGATTTGGTAGAGCTGATGAATAGTTTTGACAGTATATCTTGAGAGAAACTTTCCTTTTGGCCGAAGAGTTGACAAACAAAGAATGCCGATTAGCAACGCAAACAAGTGGCATGAGGAAACATGTTTCCCCACAGTGAGTCTTGGTGATCTGGAATATGCTGCCTCACAGGAAAGCTAATAGAATAGATTTCAAAATAGAATTCAATAAAGTAACCTGATGGGGAAAGACTTGTAGGCCTGTACAGAAAGTCAAAGAGACGAACATTAATTGAATAGCTCTTTTCCAAGTTCCAAGCCTGACACAATGGGCCAAATGGTCTCTTTGTGCTGAATAATTCTATGATATGTTTATGCTTTTCGCACTTGGCAAGGACGTTATGGGGAACACTTCTGCCCTTCTTTAAATGAGCACCTTTGGATCTTAAGGAACAGCGCCTGAAACACAGACTGGGAGCAGGCATGCACCTTGAAGATGGGGATTTCTCTACTCTGCGCTGTTGGCAATGCTGCCCATGCTATATTAATAGTCAGGTGGCATGTGTGATCTGGAGTTGGTTCCACAGGCTTCTGAGAAAGTGAGGACTGTAGATGCTGGAGATCAGAGCTGAAGAAGGGCTCATGCCTGAAACATCGATTCTCCTGCTCCTTGGATGCTGCCTGCTGCGCTTTTCCAGCAACACATTTTCAGCTCCACAGGCTTCTGAAGCAATTCCAAGGTGGAAGCATTCATGAGCAGTTGCTGAGGTGAGGAAGTTCAAAGCTGTGCTTCGCTTTTGAGGGACATTAACGTAGATGACCCCCTAACTCTCACCCTGTCAACTCCTATCCACCCTCCCATAATCTCCTGATCTTTCCATGCCAACTCATCCAGTGTCCAACATGTGTCACTCGAATAATGTTTGAAAATATTCATGACAGCAGAACAGCCTTGATCCGAGGTTCACAGTACATCTGAGTGGTGTAAACCACCGTCACCTTTAGAAGTTGTCCTGACTTCTTCAGATTAAACTGAAATGTCCAAGCCTGCAATGAAGCTGGCAACATTGGGGTAGCTACTTGCAGACGCGCAACTCAAAACCCTATCCTGCACAGTTCAAAATAATCCGCAACAGGAACGGGGGCAGGAATCACTGGGATTGAGTCCTGTCTGCTATTTACGAAGCCTGCCAGATGTGGATGGACCTCACGAGAAGTGGCAAAATCATGGTCATCCTCCATGGTCTCTCCCTTTCGCATTAGTGTCCAGTCTCCTTCCTCCTAGCTGTTGTGCAGTGTCATGTTTGATTTGTTAAAAACAACTGACAAGAAGGGAGCATGGTTGGGGGCTTTTGTTAACCCACCCTGCCACTGGGGGAGCTTTGTACTTGGCACTTGCAATACATTGTGGGCGGCACGGTAGCACAGTGGTTAGCACTGCAGCCTCACAGCGCCAGAGACCCGGGTTCAATTCCCGCCTCAGGCGACTGACTGTGTGGAGTTTGCACATTCTCCCCGTGACTGCGTGGGTTTCCTCCGGGTGCTCCGGTTTCCTCCCACAATCCAAAAAAGTGCAGGTTAGGTGAATTGGCCACGCTAAATTGCCCGTAGTGTTAGGTAAGGGGTAAATGTAGGAGAATGGGTCTGGGTGGGTTACGCTTCGGCGGGTCGGTGTGGGCTTGTTGGGCCGAAGGGCCTGTTTCCACACTGTAGGTAATCTAATTCAAAATCTAATTCAAATACATACTCCAGGTATAAAACTGGATGGGATTTTGTGATGTGTTTTTGTGGGACTCAGTTTCATGTTTTATTTGAAAAATGACATGTACAGTAATGCAGCTCACCCTCAGTCTTGCGCTGTAGGATCAATTAAACATTCTGTTCAAATTTCTGGGTTTAGAATTGTACCAAGAAGTTCTGAACTCAGTGATGAGAGCATTCCCTGGACTGTGAAAATCAGCTGTCAACTTCACTGTAACTTTTGGGGTGGAATGTATAGTGGACAGTCCACATAACAGTGCCAAGGCCAGTATCTGTTGACACTTGATTACATTTATCACCTCGGTGATGAGACTCTGCAGTCTGAACCTGAGAACACACAATTCCCAATGGGAAACGGTGCCCAATCATAGGGGGGTATACTCAGAGGGAAGGGGGGAGTGAACCCCTTCTCCATTATGTGTGACCTCTCTCACTTTCCCTAAATCCTGCCAGTCGTCTGACTGGGAGATACTGGGAAAAGAAATTCAGGATGTTGGCTCCTGTATGCTCTACTCTGAAATCTGTAGACACTGTCATTGATAATCATTCCACAGCAGCGTCACTGATAAACAGCCAGTTACGCTCTCAGAGCCAGCTACAGCGAGCAAGCACAGACTTGACTCTTAATTCATGCTCCATTGTACCATCGCCATCAGTCTTCATGTTGAGCAATGGAGGTGATTCACTCTAAATGCTAAATACAAGTGAAACGTCACCATGTTCCAACTTCACCACAAGGCAAGGGAGAAAAACACCACAGAGATTAGGAACAGGATTGTAACCTGCTCTGCCTTTCAATAACATCATGGCTGTTCTGATTACTTCACATTGCTGTCTATTCACTCCCTTGTGCACCAACAATCTATCTACCTCTGCGTTAGAATATTCAAAGACACTGCTTGTGCTGACTTATGAGGAAGGGAGTTCCAGAGACTCATGACTCTCAGAGAGAAGAAAGATCTTAAATGGTCAAGCCCTGCTTAGTGACCCCCTGGTTCTAGATTCTTCCACAGGAAAAAATATCCTTTCTGAATGCCCCCAGCCAAACATCCTTGGGATCTTGGAGGTTTGAATCAAGTTTTCCCTTACTCATAAGCTCCAACAGATACCGGTCTAGCTATTCCTGCCATTCCTGAGATGCCAGCCCAGCTATTGCAGATGTTCCTGAAGAAGGTCATTCCTGAAGAAGGGCTCATGCCCGAAATGTTGATTCTCCTACTCCTTGGATGCTGCCTGACCTGCTGCGCTTTACCAGCAACACATTTTCAGCTATTGCAGATGTTAGTCTAGTAAAGCTTCTCTGAACTATAAGACCACAAGACTTAGGAGCAGATGTTAGGCTATTCAGCCCATCAGGTCTGCTCCACCATGGGTGATAAGTTTCTCAACCCCACTTTCTCCCCGTAACCCATAATCCCCTTGACAATCAAGAACCTAGCTCAGTCTTAAATATACTCAATGACCTGGCCTCCACAGCCTTCTGTGGCAATGAATTCCATAGATTCACCACTCTCTGCTGAAGAAGATTCTCCTCATCTCCATTCGAAAAGGTCTTCCCTTTACTCTAAGGCTGTACCCTCGGGTCTAGTCTCTCCCACCAATGGAAACATCTTCCCAACATCCACTCTGTCCAGGCCATTCAGTATTCTGTAAGTTTCAATTAGATCCCCCCTCATCCTTCTAAACCCCATCTGGTATAGACCCAGAGTCCTCAAACATTCCTCATATGTTAAGCTTTTCATTCCTGGGACCACTGTCGTGGACCTCCTCTGAACACGGTCCAGAATCAGTACATCCTGCCTGAGATATGGGGCCCAAAACTGTGCACATTACTCCCAATGTGGTTTGACCAGAGCTTTATAGAGCCTCAGAACTACATCCCTGCTTTTATATTCAAGTCCTCTCAAAATAAATGCCATCATTGCATTTGCCTTCCTAACCAGTGACTCAAGCTGTGAGTTTCCCTTGAGGGATCCTGGACCAGAACTCCCAAGTTTCTTTACATTTCAGATTTCTGAATTTTCTCCTCATTTTTGAAAATAGTCCGTGTATCTATTCTTCCTACCAAAGTGCATGAGCTCACACTTTCCCACTTTGTACTCCACTCTTTTGCATCTATTCTTTGCCCACTCTTCTAACCTGTCCAAATCCTTCTGCAGCCTCCCCACCTCCTCAATGTTACCTATCCCTCTACCTAACTTTGTTTCATCTCAAACATAGCCAGAATGCCCTCAGTCCCTTCGTCTAGATCATTACTGTATAAAGTGAAAAGCTTGTGGTCCCAACACTGAGCCTTGCGGAACACCACTTGTCACTGGCTGCCATCCTGAGAAGGACCCTTTTACCCCCACTCTCTGCTTTCTGCCAGACTGCCCGGCTTCCATCCATGCTAGCACCTTGCCTCTGACACCATGGGCTATTATCTTACTCAGTAGCCTCCTGTGCGGCACCTTGTCAAAGGCTTTCTTGAAGTCCAGGTAGATAAAATCCATTGGCTCTCCTTGGTCTAACCTGCTCTTACTTCCTTTAAGAATTCTAACAGATTTGTCAAGCATGACCTCCCCTTGATGAAACCATGAAGACTTTGCCCTATTTTGCCACAGGAGACAATGAGGTCTGCAGATGCTGGAGATCAGAGTTGAGAGTGTATTGCTGGAAAAGCACAGCAGGTCAGGCAGCATCCGAGGAGCAGAAAAATTGACATTTTGGGCTGGAGCCCTTCATCAGGAATGAGGCTGGGAGCCTCAGGAGTGGAGAGATAAATGGGAGGGGGTGGGGCACTTCTGAGTATTCAGAAATCTTATCCTTCACAATGGATTCCGGGATCACCCAGGACTGAGGTTAGGCTAATCAGTCTGTAATTTTCCGTTGTTTGCCTTACTTCCTTTTTAAACAGGGGTGTCACATTAGGGATTTTTCCAATCCTCTGGGACTCTCCCTGACATCAGGTTTTCCTGAAAGATCACCACTAATGCCTCCACTATCCTTCAGCTATCTCCCTTAGAACTCTGGGGTGTAGTCCATCTGGTCCAGGTGATTTATCTACCTTCAGACCAGTCTGTTTTTCCAGCAGCTTTTCCTTGGTAATACTCAGCTCTGCCCCCAACCCTTTTGAATTTGTGGGATATTACTCGTGTCTTCCACTGTGAAGACTGATGCGAAGTAATTATTCAGTACCTCAGCCATTTCCTTGTTTTTCTCTATTATCTCTCCAGCGTCATTTTCCAGCAGCCCAATGTTCACCTTTGCCCCTCTTTTGCTCTTTATATATCTAAAGAAACTCCTACAGTCTTCTTTTATATTATTGACTAGCTTACCCTCATATTTAATCTTCTCCTTCCTTATTTCTTTTCTTGTTGCCCTTTATTGGTCTTTGTAAGCTTCCCAATCCTCTGGTTTCCCTCTGCCCTTTTCCACATTATATGCTTTCTCTTTTGCTTTGATATTATCCCTGACTTCCCTAGTGAAGCCATGGTTGCTTCATCCTCCCTGTACCATGCTTCATTTTCCTCGGGATGAATTTCTGCTGTCTCTCCTGAATTACTCCCAGAAACTCCTGCCATTGCTGTTCCTGCTTGGCTCCTCTCCCAGTCAATTCTACCCAGCTCCTCCCCCATGCCTCTGTAGTTGCCTTTATACAGCTGTAATACTGTTGCCTCTATCTTCTCCCTCCCAAATTACAGAGCAAATTCAATCATATTATGATCACTGCCTCCTAAGGGTTCCTTCACCTTAAACTCCCTTATCAAGTCTGCCTCATTGCACAACACTAAATCCAGTATTGCCTGTTCCCTAGTCTTCTTCTTGACCTCTCCGCCTCCATCCTACTCCGACCTATCACCTTCACCTTGACCTCTTTCCACCTATCACATTTCCAACGCCCCTCCTCCAAGTCCCTCCTCCCTACCTTTTATCTTCTCCTGCTGAACACTCTCTGCTCATTCCTGAAGAAGGGCCTGTGCCCGAAACGTCGAATCTCCTGTTCCCTGGATGCTGCCTGACCTGCTGTGCTGTTCCAGCAATAAAGTTTCAACTTGTTCCCTAGTGGGCTCCACCACAAGCTGCTCCAAAAGGCTGTCACGTAAACATTCCACAAATTCCTTTTCTTGTAATCATCTAACAAGCTGATTTTCCCAGTCCACCTGCATATTGAAATCTGTAACTGTAACTTTACTTTTCCGACACATCTTTTCTATCTCCTGGTGTATCTAGCGCCCCAACTCCTGACTACTGTTTGGAGGCTGTACATAATGCTACCTGTGGTTTTTTTGACCTTTGCGGTTCCTCAATTCTACCCGCACAGATTCTACACCATCTGACCCTACTTCATTTCTTACTTTTGATTAAATTTCATTTCCTACTAATAAGGCAACCCCAATCCTTCTCTCTACCTTTTCAATCTGATGTATATCCTTGAATATTCAGTTCCCAAATCTGAACCTCTTGTAGCCGTGTCTCTGTGATGTCCACCACGTCATACCTGCCAATTTCAATCTGTGCCGCAAGCTCATTTACCTTATTCCTTATACTGTGTACATTCAGATAGAACACCCTCAGTGCTGTGTTAACCATCCCTCTTCTCATTGTCATTCATTTATCCGGTGTGCTTGAGGTTTGATTGCTAATCCTTTCCAAGTACTCTGTCCTATTTGTGTCTGTGCTGGAGACTTTAACAACAGCTTCCAATGCAGTTACATCTTTCTTAACTAAGTTGACCAAGACTGTATGCAATACTCCAGATGTGGTCTCCCTGTGTAACTGAAGCATATCTTCCCTAATCTTGCATTCAATCCCATCTCAATAGTCACACAACACCAGGTTATACTCCAACAGGTTTATTTGGAATCACTAGCTTTCGGAGTGCTGCTCCTTCATCAGGTAGCTGTGGAGCAGGATCATAAGATGCAAAATTGATAGCAAACGATTACAGTGTCATGCAAATGAAGCAATATATTGAATAAACCTAGATTGCTGTTAAGTCTTTCATCTTTTAGAATGGGTTGCAGGTTTCAGTTCATTAATATGTAAATCCCAGAACTTTTTTAAAGTCACAATATGTTCTGACACTGTGACCTTTTGCTATAAATTTAGTGTCTTATGGTCCTGCTCCACAACCACCTGATGAAGGAGCGTCGCTCCGAAAGCTAGTGCTTCCAAATAAACCTGTTGGACTATAATCTGATGTTGTGCGATTTTTAACTTTGTGCACCCCAGTCCAATACCGGCTCCTCCATATCATCTCAATAAAACACAGTATATTATTAGCTTTCCTGACACTTGCTGTAGCTGCATCTTAGTCTAGATTAGCGTGGTGCTGGAAAAGCAGAGCAGGTCAGGCAGCATCTGAGGAGTAGGAAAATCGACATTTCGGACAAAAGCCCTTCATCGGGTCTTCTGCCTGAAACATTGATTCTCCTGCTCCTCGGATGTGGGCGGCATGGTGGCACAGTGGTTAGCACTGCTGCCTCACAGCGCCAGAGACCCGGGTTCAAATCCCCCCTCAGGCGACTGACTGTGTGGAGTTTGCACGTTCTCCCCGTGTCTGCGTGGGTTTCTTCCAGGTGCTCTGGTTTCCTCCCATAATTAAAAATGTGCAGGTTAGGTGAATTGGCCGTGCTAAATTGCCTGTAGTGTTAGGTGCAGGGGTAAATGTAGGGGAATGGGTCTGGGTGGGTGCGCTTTGGCGGGTCGGTGTGGACTTGTTGGGCCGAAGGGCCTGTTTCCACACTGTAAGTAATCTAATCTAATCTAGGCTCTGATTTCCAGCATCTGCAGTCCTCACTTTTGCGTAGCTGCATCTTAACTGTCTGTGATTCATGAACTCTGACTCCCAGATCTCTCTGCATTTCTAAAATCTGCAACCTCTCAGCATTCAGATAATGCACGTTTATTCACATTTTCCAACATTGCATGCCATTTGCCAGATCTTTGCCAATTCCCTTAACCTATCTCTATCCCATTTTAAGCTGCTTATGTCTTCTACTCAACCTACCTCCTACCTATCTTTGTGTCCTCTGTAAATGTAACCACTATACCTTTGGACCTTTCATCCAAATCATTTATAAAACTTGTAAAAAGTTGAGGCCCCAGTACTGATCCCTATGCACATTGCTGTTTACATCTTGCCAACCAGATGACCCATTTATGTCTACTCCCAGCTTCCTGTTAACAAGCCAATCTTTTATACAGCCCAATGTATTACCTCTACATCACATTTTTCCATTTGTGGCATAGATGTGGTACTTTTATCAAATGCCTTCTGGAAATATAAATAAAATACATTCACTGGTTTATCAACAGTACTTCTTCAAAGAACTGTCTAATAAATTAATTCAACATGATTTCCTTAGACAAGACCATGGCACAGTGGTTAGCACTGCTGCCTCACAGCGCCTGAGACCCGGGTTCAATTCCTGCCTCAGGCGACTGACTGTGTGGAGTTTGCACGTTCTCCCTGTGTCTGCGTGGGTTTCCTCCGGGTGCTCCGGTTTCCTCCCACAGTCCAAAGATGTGCAGGTCAGGTGAATTGGCCATGCTAAATTGCCCGCAGTGTTAGGTAAGGGGTAAATGTAGGGGTATGGGTGGGTTACGCTTCGGCGGGTCGGTGTGGACTTGTTGGGCCGAAGGGCCTGTTTCTACACTGTAATGTAATCTAATCTAATCTAACTCTGCCTAAGTGTGAGTGAGAGTATGCCTATGACAGAGAGTACTTGGTGGGTTTGTGAGAAAAAGAGTGCAGTTGAGTGGCTGTTTGTGTAAGAGTTTCTGTTGGTGTGCAATGGGCATTAGAATCATAGAAATTTCCAACAACAGGTCCATGCTGTTCCAGATGTAATCTTCCAGCCTAATTCCATTCTCCAGTTCCTGGCCCATAGCTACGTAGGTATGGCCTTCAAGTTCCTATCCAAGTACTTTTTACAAGTTGTGAGGGTTTCTGCTTCTATTGCCCCTTTAAGGCAATACATTCCAGATCTTCACCATCTGGATGAATACATTTCTTCTTGAATCTAATCCCAACCTCTCTCTTCCTATATATGTGTGTGTCTGTGGTTATGTGTCATTCAAACAAGGGGAGTAGGGCCTACTAACTACTCTACCTTTCAATTGTTTACATTCTGATTACGTCTCCCTTCAGCCTCTTCAATTCCAAAGAAATCAACTCTTAATCTATCCAGTTTTTCCTCGCAATTCGGCCATCTAGTCAATATTCCTGAATGTCACCTTTGTCCCCGCTCTAATGCAATCAAATCTTTCTGATAGACCATAAGGAATCGGAGCAGGAGTAGGCAATTCAGCCCCTCCAGCCTGCTTCCCCCATTCTATAGGATGGCAGCTGATCCTGAAATGTACCCTCTGCCCCCATGGCTGTCTGTAGCAGGGAGTTCCAAAGACACTCCACCCTTTCAGAGAAGAAATTCCGCCTCATCACAGTCTTAACTTGGCCTGCCTTTATTCGGAGACGACATCCTCTCATCCTACACTCTCCCATTAGAGGAAGCAGCCTCTCAGCATTTCCCCTGTCAACTCCCTTAACAATCCCATTTGTTTTAATGCAGCTGTATTCCTGATAAAGGGCTTTTGCCCGAAACGTCGATTTTCCTGCTCCTCGGATGCTGCCTGACCTGCTGTGCTTTTCCAGCACCACTCTAATCTAGACTCTGGTTTCCAGCATCTGCAGTAATTGTTTTTAGCTATTTGTTTTAATTGGGATCACCACACATTCTTTTAAATCCAGCGAGTAGAGTCCCAAACTGTTTATTCTTTTTTCATGAGACCATCCGTCCATACCAGGAATCATCCTCGTGAAGCTTCTCGGAACTGCCTCGGTTGAAGTTATATCTCTCCTGAAATAAGGGTTCCAAAACTGCTCACATGTGGGGATCTCACCTTGTAAAGTTGGAGTCAGACTTGCCCACTGTTATACTCAACCCCCTTACAGTAAAGGCCAACATTCCATTAGCCTCCCCTCATTACCTGCTGCACCTAGGTTATTGCTTTCAGTGTTTTGTGCACAGGTCCCCTCAAGTGCAGTGACTGGAATAGTACTCCAACTGCTTCCTAACTGGTGTTTTATATAGGTTCAGTGTAACTTCCCAGCTCTAATTCCTTAGCCATCTTGTCTGCCGATCTAGCCATCTTTAGAGATCTATGGATATGAATGTGAAAGTCCCTCTGTCCTTTTTCACCTCTCAGTCTCCTGTCGTATATTCTGCTGCTTTGTTAGCCTTCCCAGAACGCTTTACCTCTCATTTCTCTGGCTTGTACTCCATTTCTCATTGTTCTGGTCAGCTGAAAAGTCCATTCATATCTTCCCTCTTCATTATTCACCACATACCCAAGATTGTACTATCTGAGTACTCCCTACATTCAAGTCAAGAATACAAATCAAGCAAGGGACCCATTACTGAACCCTGCAAAGTCCCACTCAAAATAGCCTAGCAATACCTAAAACACTCATCAAATATTTACAGTACACTGTCTCCATCTGAGCTAATTGCATCTAACTTGCTCTTTCCTTCCCTTTCCCTTGGATCAACTGGATTTTCACAACCAGTCTTCTGCACAGCCTTGCTAAAATCCACAGATCACGTCAAGTGCTCACCTCTTATCAACCCTTCTTGTTATCTCTTCCACAAGGTTTGTAAGTGTCGGTGCATGTGAGATGATGTTTATTTAAACATTCGTGGGATGTGGGCACCTCTGGCTCGGCCAGCATTTATTACACATCCCTAATTACACAGAGGGCAGTTAAGGGTCAACCACATTGCTCTGGATTTGGAGTTACATGTAAACCAGACCAGGTAAGGATAATAAATTTCCTTTCCCAAAGGACATTGGTGAACCAGGTAGCTTTCTTTTTTGAAAACATACAGTTGACAACATGGTCACCATTAGGCTAGCCTTTTACTGAAAATTTTTATTTGAATTTAAATTTTCACCATCTGCCCCAAAGGAATTTGAACCCATGTGTCCAGGACACTAGCATGGGGTTCAGGGTTACTAATTAGATTAGATTAGATTAGATTACATTACAGCGTGGAAACAGGCCCTTCGGCCCAACAAGTCCACACCGACCCGCCGAAACGCAATCCACCCATGCCCCTACATTTACCCCTATACCTAACACTATGGGCAATTTAGGATGGCCAATTCACCTGACCTGCACATCTTTGGCCTATGGGAGGAAACCGGAGGAAACCCACGCAGACACGGGGAGAACGTGCAAACTCCACACAGTCAGTCGCCTGAGGCGGGAATTGAACCCGGGTCTCTGGCGCTGTGAGGCAGCAGTGCTAACCACTGTGCCACCGTGCTGCCCACAAATCCAGACACACCTTGGGGAGTATGATGTGAGAGTGTTGCACAGGGGTCAGGGAGTTATGGGTCTAGGAGTCTGCTCGTGACTGTGTGATTAGATATGTCAGCATGAGTTCAAGTGAATGTATTACTCAGTGATGGGAAAAAGCCTTGTAGTTCCACAGAACTTTCCATGACCTGTGGGGATCCTGCAGCACTGACTACTGAATAATGCTTTTGATGTCTGCTGTTGCAATGTTGGAAATACAGCTGCCTATTTGCATATGGGAAACTCCCACAGATAGCAACTGGTTTGAATAGTGTCGATTGAAGCCTATTATTGATCAGCACCTCAGGAGAGTTCCGCCTGGTTTTCTTCATAATTGTTATCAGAAGCAATTTAAACAAGATTACACAAAAAGAGGCTTTCTGACCCAACCAAACTATGCCATTATTTTTACCACTGTAGGAACATAAGAACTAGGAGTAGCAATATGTCATTCAGCCAATTAACCTCGGTTTAACCTTTATAGTGATAGCATTCAAGTTTAGGAGCAGAAATTAGATTACTTACAGTGTGGAAACAGGCCCTTCGGCCCAACAAGTCCACACTGACCCGCCGAAGCGCAACCCACCCAGACCCATTCCCCTACATTTACCCCTTCACCTAACACTACAGGCAATTTAGAATGGCCAATTCACCTAACCTGCACATCTTTGGACTGTGGGAGGAAACCGGAGCACCCGGAGGAAATCCACGCAGACGCGGGGAGAACGTGCAAACTCCACACAGACAGTTGCCTGAGGCTGGAATCGAACCTGGGACCCTGGTGCTGTGAGGCAGCAGCTAACCACTGAGTCACCGTGCCACCACCGTGAAGTGAGATTTCTTTTCCCAGGGAGTGGTGAGTCTGTGGAATTCTTTACCACAGAAAACAATTGAGGCCAAAACATTGAATGTTTTCAAAAAGGAATTGGATGTAATTCTTGGGGCTAAAGAGATTGAAAGGTATGGAGAGGAAGCAGGATCAGGAGACTGAGTTGGATGATTAACCATGATAAAAATTGAATGGCGGAGCATGCTCCAAGGGCTGAATGGCCTACTCCTGTTTCTCTGTTAACTCCTCATTACCTCCACAAATTCAAGAAGCCTGGTCAAGCAAGATTTCCCCTTTGGAAATCTATGTGGACTACTCATTGTTATTTTGTTATTTTCCCTCTCAGTAAGGATTCCATCTTGTTTTTCCTAACCATGTGTTAAGTAGATTTGTCTGCAAATCCCTGAACATGTTCTGTCCACTTCTTAAAGGTAGGTATTATATTAGTTTTCTGCCAATCCTTTGATAATATATCTTTTGTAACGTGTTATGAAATACAAGGAGTAATGCCTTTGCCATGAGATTAAGCTCACAGAGAGAAACAGCCTTGGGCTCACTGTTATCCTGTATCATGGTGGGTCTTAGACAATGTCCACAGCTATCTCTAGACAAACCATAGATGCACTGGTAGAGGCCATCAAGTAGTCGAAGATGTATAAAACGCCAGAAGCAACCAATTACCGGCTGAATTGTATTCAGCCCTGCGGAATTGGATTTGCCAAGTTTTGCTGGAACTGTATGAGTTTGCTTCTGGATGGTATCAGTGGGATGGCGGGGTGGAAATAGGGAGGAAATCAGACACCTGTGACTCATTTTACTGTCTACTGCAAACTACAAAATCCTGTCAAATCAGATCTACCCTGATCAGACCCGCACAGGATCAGCTCGGAAACACGGCTCTACATGTCAACATCCCAAGTTTGTGTGTAAAAGGGGGTTACTACCAGCCCTGAGAAAGCCTTTAACACAGTAGTGCAGACCCACATGCTGGATTTGTTCTCCAAAATGGATTTGACTGTTGGATCCAACTGCTCTGTGCAGGAATCAGTGAAGCTTTTTCAGACAATGCAGGCTGGATCTGACCATGTTGTTCTGTTCAGTTGGATCATGCCCTTTCATTGGTCCCTCAGGTTTGCGTAGAAAAGCACCTTTGATCAAAAATTCATCAGGCATTGGATGCATGCAACTTCCACAGTGCTGAAGGGGAACATAAGTGCAGGTAGGTAATAATAAATGCAATGGGCTGGAAGGCAGCTCACCACCACCTTATCGTGGACAATTATGGATGGGGCAATAAATCCTGACCAGCCAGCGATGACCATGTCCCACCAGGGAACCAAAAAATTATGCTGCATGATTTGCTGAGCTAACTATCAAACCATTTGGCAGAGTAGCTGATTGTGCAGACAAGCTTCATGGTATACCTTGGCTGGTGAGGAGTCAGATCCTTCCTGTTGATCCCGACTCTCTGCAGCTGGCTACCCCTGCCTCAAGGGGCTGCAGTGGGGACCAGACTGTGGTCCACCTCCTTCAGGGATGTGACTTTGCAAAAGAGGTCTGGAAAGAGATGATGTGTCAAGGTTCATTCTGAGCTGCTCTAAAGCGCAGGATGTGATGCTGTTCCCTGGGACATGCACTGAGAGGAACATGAGAGGCATCATCAAGGTGAAGGGCACTGTTTGGTCTGCCTGAAACATGTTGGTTTTTCAGTGCAACGGACTGGTACATCTAAAGAGCAGGGTGATGTGCTGATGGATGTATTAAAACCTGGATAGCTACCTGTGTGACAATTGTCTAGGCATCTCCCAGCACACAGAATGCATTGGAGAGTTGGAACATTATAAAACCCTATGGTGTGCAAATACCTGGGAATGTTAATTGTAAAAACTAGAAATACAATCATATAAACGTCTCTAATCTTCCACATACAGTGTGACAAAAATGAAATCGTCTTACCAGAGTGAGATGACTGGTGGTGAGTTTAACCTAAGGGTCACCATACCTCAGGCAAGGTGAGAGGTTGAGAAGGAGAGGCCTTCATAGTAACCTCAACCAGTTATTGGTAAGCAAAAGGATTGGGAAATTTAAAAAAAAAGACAAAGAAGTTTGACCAAAAAATAAATAAAATGGGGGACAATAACCTTTGAAGATAAACATGCAAGTAACATCACCTGACAGGATGCCTCTGACGAAATTTAAGGAAGTAGCAACAGAGATAGTGAATGAACTGGGAGTCATCTTCTTAGAATTCTGAGATTCAGGAAAGATGCCAGAAGATTTATTTAAAAAGGAAAGGAGATGAAAAACAGGCATCAATAGACCACTTAGCTTATGTTATTGGCAAAATGTTAGAGTCTAGAATAGCTTGTAGTAGCAGAACATTAAGAAATGTGTAATATGATCAAGCAGGGACAGTGTGTATTCATGAAGGGGAAATCATGGCTGACAAATTTACTAGAATCCTTTGATGAAGTAACAAGCAGGATAGGGGAAGCAACGGATGTAATATATTTGGATTTCCAGAAGGTGTTTAATAAGGTACCACATGTTGGGCTAGTTGATAAGGCAGGAGAAAGTGAGGTCTGCAGATGCTGGAGATCAAAGTTGAAACTTTATTGCTGGAACAGCACAGCAGGTCAGGCAGCATCCAGGGAACAGGATATTCGACGTTTCGGGCACAGGCCCTTTTTCAGGAATGAGCAGAGAGTGTTCAGCAGGAGAAGATAAAAGGTAGGGAGGAGGGACATGGAGGAGGGGCGTTGGAAATGTGATAGATGGAAAGAGGTCAAGGTGA
>NC_057734.1:49622376-49639916 GCF_004010195.1 Chiloscyllium plagiosum
TGCTGGAACAGCACAGCAGGTCAGGCAGCATCTAGGGAACAGAAGATTCGACGTTTCGGGCACATGCCCTTCTTCAGGAATGAGCAGAGAGTGTTCAGCAGGAGAAGATAAAAGGTAGGGAGGAGGGACTTGGAGGAGGGGAGTTGGAAGTGGAGGAGATGCGGTGGAGGGCACCGTCGACCACGTCGCCTTCCTGACCTGCAGTCTTCTTGTTGACCTCTCCGCCTCCATCCTACTCCGACCTATCACCCTCACCTTGACCTCTTTCCACCTATCACATTTCCAACTCCCCTCCTCCAAGTCCCTCCTCCCTACCTTTTATCTTCTCCTGCTGAACACTCTCTGCTCATTCCTGAAGAAGGGCCTGTGCCCGAAACGTCGAATCTCCTGTTCCCTGGATGCTGCCTGACCTGCTGTGCTGTTCCAGCAATAAAGTTAGTTGATAAGGCAATAGACCATGGAGTTGGAGTTGTTTATTAGATTGGATGGAGGATTGGTTAACTAATACAAGACAGGGCTTTGGGATGAGGAGGGCTTTTTCAGGATGGCAGCCTGCAACTATTGGACTGCCGCAGGAGTACTGGCACCACAATTATGTATAATACATATTAATGATTTGAATGAGAGAAAACAATGTATTATTGCCAAGTTTGCGGATGACACCAAAATAGATGGAAAGGCAAGTGGTGAGAGTGACATGCAGAATCTACAGTGTACTACAGTTGGTGAGGTGAGTGGGCTGAAAACCTGGCAGATGGAATACAGTGCAGGAAAACGTGAAGTTATGCAGTTTGGAAGGAAGAATGAAAATGCTGGATATTATTTAAATGGAGAAAGACTCCAGACAGCTAGAGAACAGGTTTTTGCGATCTTGCGCATAAACCACCAAAAGCCAGCATTTAAGTTCAGTAGGTAATATGGAAGACAAATGGACTGTTGACCTTTATTTTAAAAGGGATAGAGAATAAGGACAGGGAGGTTTTGCTAGAACTGTACAAAGCACTGGTTAGACCATACCTAGGATACAAGAATAGTTTTGGTTCCCTTACCTAAGGTAAAATATACTGGCATTGGAGGCAGTCCAGAGAAGGTTCACTAAATATGATACCAAATATGAGGAGCGGTCAAATAGGGTATGTATTCATTGCAGTTTAGAAGAATGAGAGGCGATCTTATCCCAGCATACAAAATTCTGAGAGGGGCTTGACAGGGTTGATATGGAAAGGCTGTTTCCCCTTGTAGGAGAGTCTAGAACCAGTGGGCTTAATCTCAGAATAAGGGGTCGCATGTTTAAGACAGACTTGAGGGGGGCAATGAATCTGTGGCATTCTTTACCAAGCTGTTGAGGTTGGGTCATTAACTGTCATCAAGATTTAGATCATTAGATTTTTAACCAGTGAGAGAATCATAGGTTCTGAGGAAAACCCAGGAAAGTGAAGCTGAGGATGATCACATCAGCCATGACCACTTTGAATGGCAGAGCATGCTTGATGGGCTGACTGGCCTACAGCTGCTCCTATGTTTTATGGCCTGTAGTAACAAGTACAGTTAGGCCCCTCATGTTCTGTGCTGAATGTATCTGAGCTTTACTGCAGTACATTCAATATCAAATTTCAGTTGTTAAGTAATAGACCTTTGCAAGTGTTTTGTGTTTAAGGAGCAAGAAAGTGACCACAATTCAAGCTCACTAAATCTGGAGAAAAGGCAAAAACTGAGAAGCTGCAGATTGAGCATAAAAGCAGCAAGTCCTGGAGAAACTCTGCAGGTCTGGAATGGTGTGGGCTCAGAGAAGCAGAGTCTTGGGTGCAATATTCTTCAGAAAAGAAATCTCTTCTCCCACATTCCCATGGAATCATTGACTCCCTACAATGCAGAAAAAGGCCATTTGGCCCCATCAAGTCTGCACTGACTCACCAAAGAGATCCACCTGGACCCAGCCCCCGCATCCTTGTAATTCCACCCTATCCTTGTAAGTCTCACATTTACCATGGATCATCCACCCAGCCTGACAACGCTGGTCACTGCGAGCAATTGAGCATGGCCAATCCACTAAAGCTGCAGATCTTTGGAAACCCACGCAGATACGGGGAGAATATGCAAGCTCCACACATACAGAATTTGCACGTTCTCCAGAGTGCTTTGAAGAAGTATCATGGCAGACTCGAAACATTAACTCTGCTTTCTCTTCACCAATGCTGCCTGACTTGCTGAATTTCTCCAACACTTTTTTTTGTTATTATTAAATAAGGAATGTGCTCATGACGGTTGGAAATGAGAATACAATGAGTACTTTCCTGAACAGTACTTTCCTGAGATAAAGCCGTTTGGTTTCCATGTATTATTCCTCGTCATAAGCTTGCCAGAAGGCTTATCTAGTCAAGGAATAGGTTTCTCCTATCTACATGAGAGTCTCCCTCTTGGGGTCCTTGCTATTTGACAAGCACAATATGTCAACTGCTTTGGGAGGAAATAAGACAATTATCTTCAGATTAATGAGCAAGTTGCTTCCTGAATGGGAGCACACAACTTCCTTTTGTAGGATCATATCGTATGAAGCACAGGAAATGTACTGGTGGATTTGTCAGTTTATTCATCAAAGGGCAACAGGGAAACACAACATGAGGAACTTTCTATATCTTGTCACTTGAATTGTTATTGAAGTATTACTGGGTCATGTCATCACCTATTTTTGTCTTCTCTGGATTAAGGACAAAGCTTGCATTTTTATTTGGCACCTTTGACATCTCAGGAATTTCCAAAATGTTTTACAGCCAACTTAAGTATTTTCTAAGTGTAGTCACTGCTGAGTTGAGTTCAGCAAGCTTCCACAGATTGGCACGTGGTAACAGAATTTCTTTTCAATAGTGCGCATTTTGGTTTATTTCATGCTGCTGGATGTGTAATAATTCTTGTTCAGGACAGTGGAGATGGAGAACTTCCAGTCATTCTTCAAATTTGGGATTGTTTGTGGGGCTCAGAGAGTAGCTGGGTCCTCCGTTTAACATTCCTGATGAACTGCACCTCTGACAGCATCGCACTCCCTTGATGCACAAACATTTCCCAAGCTTAACATGATTATTTCTGTGTCCAAATCCCTCCATGGCTGCATCCTCATAATCTCTGTAACCACCTCCAGTCCCACAGGACTGTGAGTCTCCCATTTTCCATTTCTGACCTTGATTTATTCATTCATGAGACGTGGGCATCACCAGCTGGGCCAACTTTTCTTGCCTGTTGTTAGTTGGCTTTGAGAAGGTGGTGGTGAGCTGCCTTATTGGCCCACAATGCCATTAGAGAGGGACTTCGTGGAATTTGTCCCAGGGACAATGAAGGAACAGCGATATATTTCCAAGTCAGGATGATGGGTGGCTTGAAGGGGAATTTGGATGGTGCTCCCATATATCTGCTGCCCTTGTCCTTCTAGATGGAAGTGGTCATGGGTTTGGAAGGGGCAGGCTATCTGAGGATCTTTGATGAATTTCAGCAGTGCATCTTGTAGATAGTACACACTGTCGCTACTGAGCTCTGGTAGTGGGGGGAGTGGATGTTTGTAGATGTGCCAATCAAGTGGGCTGCTTTATCCTGGATGGTGTCAAGCTTCTTGAGTGTTGGAGCTGCACCCATTCAGGCAGGTGGGGAGTACTCCATCACACTCCTGACTTATGCACTGTAGATGTAGATCGAATCGTAGAGTCCATACAGTGCAGTTAGAGGACATTTGGCCCATTGAGTCTGCACTGACCCTCAGAAGAGCATCCCACCCTATCTCCATAACCCCAAATTTACTATAGTTAACCCACCTAGCCTGAACATCCCTGGCCACTACAGGAGAACTTAGTATGGCTAATCTACCTAACCTGCACATCTTTGGACTGTGGGAGGAAACTGGAACACTCGGAGGAAACCCACACAGACACGGGGAGAATATACAAACTCCACATAGATCGTGTGGAATCGAACCTGGGTCCCTGGCACTGTGAGGCAGCAGTGTTAACCACTGTACCATCATGCTGCCCTCTTGACTCCCCAAACATAGGTTTTGGGCAGTCAGACAGTGTGTTACTCATCACAGTAATCCTACCTTTTGGCTTGCTCTTGTAGCCACTGAATTTATACGGCAGGTCCGGCTGAATTCCTGGTCAATGGTAACCCCCTCTTGTGCAATGCTCAGTCCTTTGCTTCATCAGCTGACGAAGCCCAGGAACATGCTCCATCTGGCTCTACATTAAATTTTATTTGATAACTCTTTATAGAAGCACCTTGGGTTATTTCACCCCATTGAAGTTGTTGCTATTTTTTCAGCAGTGTGAATGGTGTAGATCCCATTTTGCTCCCTCTATCTGGTCACTGTTACAGAGGGGTTCCAGGGACCAGCTCCATTTAACAATGCGATTCTTAGTAATGCTGAGGTCAACACAAAGTCCTCGTTAAAAACAGGCTCTCATCCAAACCCTGCACACTCTCCAATCCCCAACAATCCCACCTCAAACATAATACACTCACTCACTTTCCCTCTCTCATAAACACACACTCTGTCTCACACACACGCACAGACACACATACACCAACAAAAACACGCACATGCACACAGACACAAATACATGCACATCCATACACACCCACAGTACCACACACACACAGAGACACACACACAGACCCACATGCACACATGCACACACAGATATACACACACACACACATACATATATACACACACACGCACACACAAAAACCAACACACATGCACACAAACACATGCACATTCATACACACAGTACCACACACACACACAGAGACACACACACACAGACCCACACGCGCGCACATACCCACACACACATCCACACATATACACACACACATACATGTGCACATACACATGCACACACACATGCACACACACAGTGTGTAGCTGAGGAATGGTACAGAGTGAAGGACAGGGAAATATACAAGCAGGTGAGACTAGGCACAGGGGGAGGGTTGATGGGAATGTGGCACCCCACATGCCTCTTTCTATCCCAATAAGTTGAGACATGGGAGGAGGGTGCTGGGATTGTGCTGTTACCCTTCATTGCTGGTTTCAGAACAGTATTCGAGTGGCAGTCACTAGCCACTGCTGGGATTGATGGGAAAGTCAGCCTGACTCGCAGTGATTCAGCTGGGATTGAGTAAAGCAATAGTTCATTGCCAGCTTGTGGTGGGAAACAATGTCCTGTAAAGTCTTTGGGAATCTGACTGTGGTCCCTCACGTTGGTGTCTCTGCCACGCGATTATGGTATGGCTGCCCCAGTAACCCCTTTTATATGGTTCATTGACTGCTCCTCTGCGCTGTGCCTGAGGAAACATTGGGTGCTGGAAGGGGTAGGGGTGGGGTTGGAAGTGGAGTCTTGTGCCAGAATGGAAACACCAGGGAATATCGCTGGGTGACCAGCACCGAGGCAATTCCTGTTTTGGAATGCTGATATTGATGGCCTTATTTGTTTGTTTCCTTCCTCCTTCACCCAGCTCTTGCCTGATTGGCACTGGCATTTCACCAAGCGTGTGGAGATTGAAGGACTTGACCCAGTAACTGTGCTCAGCAGTACACGTTTCTATTCCCCAGTGTGTCAGCACATGATAGAGTTGCTGAGTTTAGCTGCACTCGGGGCAGAAATAGAGATCGAAGCAACCTCCCTTGGCCTGACTGTAGAAGCGGATGCATTCAGCAAGGCTTCCCATTGAGAAGGTTGCTTTAACACCCAAACTTCAGGAGGCCAACTGCACCACCAAATGTGGTTCCGGAAATCTGGAACTGCTGGGTGTCAGAAAGTCGAGAGATTCCCAGAGACTACCTCCCAATCAGTTATGTCAAAGTTCATTGTCCAAATGAAGATAGTGGCTAGGTCCGTGATGCCAAGGGAGCAGAGCCAACCAATCAGAATGGTTTATCATTGTTGTGGGGTCTGCTTTTCCTGGTCACAACTCAATGCACCCCTCTGCCCTCCCCCTTGCTCCATGGACCCCCCTGATTTCATGCTTTGCCTACATTAATTACAGAATGTTTGGCCCAAAACATCCATGCAAATCTTCCCTCACCATTCCTCCTCAGACCCTGCCAGCATATTCTGGATATAAATGGAGAGATATAATTCTTGGGGGCGAAAGGGATCAGAGGGTATGGGGAGAAAGTGGGCAGAGGGGGCTGAGTTGGATGATCAGTCATGATCATATGGAATGGTGAAGCAGGCTGGAAAGCTGAATGGCCTACTCCTGCTCCTTTTTGTTTGTTTCACTAGTTTCTGTTAAATCTGGCTGGATTGTGTTGAACTACTGGGTGGGCTGAACCAGCCACGAGCAGTATAGTTTATGTTCAATCTGTCATTAATCACACATACACTTTGGACAGACCTGCAGCTGTTTAAACCAGTTAGTGAGATTGTATCCTTGAGGACAAGCTACTGGGAAGCACCATCACCTTTGTCGGGACATGTTTAATCAACTTGTTGAATCATTGACTGTTTACATTGCATCTGCTACTGGATTGAACAGAAGCTGTAACTGAGAATGCAGTGAATGTTCAGTATTGGTCCCAATCACCTCTGGGGGTCTTCTAGCTATGGGGGTTTCTGTCCCTCAGCATGTGCTACTTTGATACCAGTTGTTAGCACAAATAGAGTGATGAGGAATTTCATGGGTGCAAAGACATTATCAGTGCGCCGAATTGATAAAGCAGCTGGGACAGTACAAGACACAGGAAATGGCTTGTAAAATTGAGATGTTGCAAAGTCTTACCGCCAACACCTGACCCTTCTCCTCCATCTAGCTCAATGATATGGCAAATTCCAGAGGGATCCACTGCAGCACTTATACTGAATGCTACCTGTACAGAGGCTGGCCTTGCTGACAGGTTGTGGCTCCGTGTACCTCTGGGATTTGAAACCACCGTGCATACCATCACTACTGAAATACTACTACACTGCTGCAGGTGACAGTTACTACAGAGAATGTTCAACCCTGCCTGCACCTTTTGGTGGATGACACTATTTCACAGAAGAGTCAATAAGTTCTCTCCTGTGTCCTGAACAATGTTTACTCCTCAAGAAGGTGGCATGGTGGCTCAGTGGTTAGCACTGCTGCCTCACAGCGCCAGGGACCCAGGTTCGATTCCAGCCTCAGGTGACTATCTGTGTGGAGTTTGCACGTTCTCCTCATGTCTGCGTGAGTCTGCTCTGGTTTCTTCCCACAGTCCACAGGGGTGGAGGTCAGGTGAATTGGCCATGTTAAATTGCCCATTATTTTCAGGTATGTGTAGGCTAGGTGCATTAGTCAGGGGTAAATATAGGATCTGGGTGAGATACTCTTTGGAGGGTTGGTGTGGACTTGTTGGGCTGAAGGGCCTGTTTCCACACTGAAGGGATTCTAATTCTAAAGAAGCATCATATTAATAGATAATTACTGCCTTCGTGGTGCTGACTGTGCACAAGTTGTTATGTTTGCTATATTACAAGGTTGACTATACTTTCAAAGCATTTCATCCATAATAAGGCATTTAAAGATGTTCTGAACTGCTACATCAAGTCAAGTCTTTTCTTCTGTAAAGCTCACTCTTTTTCCCTCCACTGATTATTCCTGGAAAAGACAAAGTTTGGAGAATGCGTGAGAACACTGTAACTTGGCCTATGATGCTTCCCACAGTTGCATAGTCAGCCGATATCACTCATAGAGATGTCGAGCCATACAACATGGAAACAGACCATTCGGTCCAACTTGTCCATGGCAATCTGGTTTCCCAACTGTACTAGTCCCATTTGACTGCTTTTAGCCCATATCCCTCTAAACCTTTCCTTCATGTACTTGTCCAAATGTCTTTTAAATGTTGTAATTGTACCTGCCTCTATCAATTCCTCTGGCAGTTCTTTCCATACATGAACTACCCACTGTGTGAAAGAAATTGCCCATCCAGTCCCTTTTAAATCATTCCCCTCTCACCTTAAACCTATGACCTCTAGTTTTGGACTCCCCTAACCTGGGAAAAAGACCCTGGCTATTTACCTTTGTTAAGAAGTTGAAGGCCTATAAGAGACAGCAACTGCCATCAAGACAGAAACGCTAACATCTTGCTCTCTAAGAAATTAGGAAACACTCTCTATCAAAGGTACCTTTTCATATGAAACATACTCACAGTAAAAAGAAAGAAAATGACCCTGGGAGATTCTCAGAAGAAAGATTCAGAAGATAACAAGAGCTGTGTGGTTTTGAAATTAAGTTGATGTCATTTTAATAAGTGTTTTATTGGAACTGCATATTGTTATAGAGTTGGAGCCAGATAATAAACAGTTAAAAGGAAGTGAGCTTAGAATTGTGAATAGTTGCTTATAGTTTACTTTTAGATTAAAAAAAAAGAATTTATGTTATTTTCTTTGAATAGTGGAATTTGTAAGTTCTCTGTCACTCATATTTTAACCGACTACGAGGTGAGGTGAGTTTTCCTGGGTGTTTGGTTTAATTAACAGAGGGGTTCACTCCCTGTCTTAACAACTTACTTATGCCCCTCATGATTTTATAAAACTCTATAAGGTTTCCTACACTCCAGGGTGAAAAGCCTCTGTCTACCCATCTAATTCAAACCCAGTCTCAGTGACATCCTTTTTTGCATCCTTTCCAGTTTAATAACTACCCAGCTGTGTAGGTAGCTGTTGTCTGTCTGTCTCATGTACCTGTACATCCATTCCCAATCCCTCCCTGCACATCCATTCCCAATCCCTCCCTGCGCATACATTCCCAATCCCTCCCTGCACATCCATTCCCAATCCCTCCCTGCACATCCATTCCCAATCCCTCCCTGCGCATACATTTCCCAATCCCTCCCTGCACATCCATTCCCAATCCCTCCCTGCACATCCATTCCCAATCCCTCCCTGCACATCCATTCCCAATCCCTCCCTGCACATCCATTCCCCAATCCCTCCCTGCACATACAAATCCTTTTCCTCCAGACAGATGCCCAAGTAGAATCATAAAATCCCTAGAGTATGGAAACAGGCCATTCAGCCCAACAAGTCCACACCAACCCTCTGAAGAGTAACCTATTTCTCTACCCTATATTTACCCCTGAGTAATGCACCTAGCCTGCACATTATGGGCAATTCCCTGAACTCTATGGGCAACTTATCACGGCCAATTCACCATAACCTGCACATCTTTGGATTATGGGAGGAAACCCTACACAGACACAGGGAGAATGTGCAAACTCCACACAGACAGTCACCCGAGGCTGTAATCGAACCCAGGAACCTGGTACTGTGAGGGAGCAGTGCTGACCACTGAGCCACCGTGTACATAGAGGCTCGATAGAAAGGATGTGATTGTACTAGAGTGGCTGCAGGGATTTACCTGAATGTTGCCCGTAAGTGGATGAGACGTACACGTCAAATTCAAAGAAGCTGCACGATGTTGTTCACTTGATTCCTTCACTGTGTCATCCTGCCGATTATTAATGTATGATGATTATTAAGAGTAGAGCAAGGCTTAAGGGCTGCGAATACAATTTTCTGAATGACAGAGGTATAGTGCCTGAGAGAATTAGCACACTGTGAACTGTTGGGCCAAGGTAAGCTTCATGTTTCCTTGATTAATCATTCCTTGTTAATGATTGCTGAAAATCTATCAGTTGTATTGTTTCAATGCCACACCAACAATGCTTTTAGATCTGAGGATAAGTCACTGGTACACAGCCATCCATTATGCTGTGGAAAAAGTTATCCAGTTATCTAAAAGCCAGATTCTGTGGAAAGGAAGGGTGTCTCCAAGGCTGCGTATGGAGGTGGGGCAGTGTTAGTATGTTCGCTGCTGTGTCATACAGAACTAATGCAATATAAACACAGCACACTGAATAAAAGGGTTTGGTACTGGGTCCCTTTTGGTTTGTTGTGTACATTAATGAACTAGGCATGAATGGAGGAGGCATGATCAGTAAGATTGTCGATGACCTGAAAATTGGTGGGGTGGTAAATAGTGAGGAGAAAAGCCTTCGATTATAGGACGATGTGTAGATGCACTGCTAATATGGGCAGCTCAGTGATAAATAGGATTTAATCCTGAACAGTGTGAGATGACACAGTTTGGGAGCACTAGCTAAACAAGAGGGGCAGCACAGTGGTTCAGTGGCTAGCACTGCTGCCTCACAGCACCATGGACCCGGGCTCAATTCCAGCCTCAGTCTGTAAGGCATTTACACATTTTCCCCGGGTCTGCTCCGGTCTCCTCCCACAGTCCAAAGATGTGCAGGTTAGATGAGGTTGGCCATGCTAAATTGCTATAGCATCCAGGGATATGTAGACAAGTGGATTAGCCATTGGCCATGCAAGGTTATAGAGATTCTGGGTGTGACGCTCTTCAGAAAGTCAGTGTGGACCTTGCTGTGTCAAATAGCCTGTTTCCACACTGTAGGGATTCGATGATGAGAGTATACAATAAATGGTAGGATCCTATGAAGGACAGAGGATGAGAGGGACCTTTTTGTGCATGTCCATGAGGACAGCAGGACAGGTCGAGAAGGTGGTTAAGAGGGCATATAGGATGCATACTTTTATTACTCAAGGCATTAGATACACGAGCAGGGAGGTTATGGTGGAGCTAGATTCACCAGAATGTCACCGGGGCTGCAGCTATTCAACTATGAAAAGAGTCTAGACAGCTGCTGTTATTTATCTGAGAGCAGAGAATGATGATGGGAGATTGAGGTATACCTAAGTTCTGAGGGGCACAGACAGGGTAGATGGGGAGAAACGCTCCCCCTTCATACAGCATTCAGTAACCAGGGGGCACAGTTTTAAGGTAAGGTGCAAGAAGTTTAAAGGAGATGTGATGAAAAAGTGTTTTCATCCAGAGAGTGCCTGAAAGGGTGGTAAAGACAGAAACTGAGACACCATTGAAGAACTACTTAGATGAACACTTGAAATGCATAGCAAGACTATGGGTCAAATCGTGGAAAATGAGATTAGAATAGATGGATGTTTTATGGTCCACACAGGCATGATTGGCGAAAGGGTCTCTTTCCATAGTGTAAAAATTCTTTATGACTCTAAATCATAGAATTTCCCTTCAATTGATGTCCATTCTGCTCTGTCTGACTAATTTAGAAAGAAGTAAAGAGCTTGCATTTGTATAGTGCCGATCAGAACCTCTGGCCATCCGTTGCTTTGCTGAAGCATAGTTATTGTTGTAATGTTAGAAACAAGGCAGCCAATTTACAAACAGCAAGGTCCCACAAGTAGCAATGTGATGATGACTAGATGACCTTCTTTAATGATGTTGGTTGAGGGGTTTATTATTAGCCAGGCTGACCAGAGGGATGACCCCTTGCTCTTCTTCAAAATGGGATTGGTCATGTCCACCCACAAAGGAGACAGAGCTTTGGCTTAATGTTGTATCTAAATAAGAGTGCCTCTGACAGTGTGGCACTCACTCATTGGAAGTGTTAACTCAGATTATTGTGACTTCAACATACAGTCTTCTAAACAAAGTAGCACAGTGGGTTTCTTTGGATTGATTAAAAGTGATGGATTAAGATTTGCAACAAAAGATTGATTCACTACAGAGGGAGAAATGATTACTAGAGAAGACATGGTGAAGAAATATCTGCTTTCTTTTATTGATCAAGTACAGGAGTTAGGACGTCATGTTGCGGCTGTACAGGACATTGGTTAGGCCACTGTTGAAATATTGTGTGCAATTTTGGTCACCTTCCTATTGGAAAGATGTTGTGAAACTTGAAAGGGTTCAGAAAAGATTTACAAGGATGTTGCCAGGGTTGGAGGAATTGAGCTACAGGGAGAGGCTGTACAGGCTGGGGCTGTTTTCCCTGGAGCGCGGAGGCTGAGTGGTGACCTTATAGATGCAGAAAAGATGTACTCGATGGGGTGGGGTGCGGGAATCCAGAACCAGGGGTTATAGAATCCCTATTGTATGGACATAGGCCAATCAACCCATCATGTCCACATCGACCCTCAGAAGAGGAGTCCACCCAGGCCCACCCCATCTCATTCCCGTAACCCTGCATTTGCCATGACTACCCCGCCTAGCCTGCACACTTCAGGTCATTTAGCATGGCCAATCCACCTAACCTGCGCATCTTTGGACTGTGGAAGAAAAACGGAGCATCCGGACAAAAACCCACGCAGACACTGGGATAACACTGTGGGCGGCACGGTGGCACAGTGGTTAGCACTGCTGCCTCACAGCGCCAGAGACCCAGGTTCAATTCCCGCCTCAGGCGACTGACTGTGTGGAGTTTGCACGTTCTCACCATGTCTGCGTGGGTTTCCTCCGGGTGCTCCGGTTTCCTCCCACAGTCCAAATATGTGCAGGTCAGGTGAATTGGCCATACTAAATTGCCCGTAGTGTTAGGTAAGGGGTAAATGTAGGGGTATGGGTGGGTTTCGCTTCGGCGGGTCGGTGTGGACTTGTTGGGCCGAAGGGCCTGTTTCCACACTGTAATCTAATCTAACCTAAAACATGCAAGGTCCACACAGACAGTTGCCTGAAGGTGGATTGAACCTGGGTCCCAGGAGCTGTGAGACAGCAGTGCTAACCACTGAGCCGCCATTATAATTTAAGGCTGAGGGATAAACATTTTAGGACTGCTATGAGGAGAAATGTCATCACCCAGAGAGTGGGTGAGCCTGTGGAATTCACCACCACAGAAAGTGGTTGAAGCCAAAGCATTGTGTTTTAAAGAAGGAGGTGAATATAGCTCTTATGGCTACAGGGATCAATGGGAAGATGGGATTAGGGTTTTGAGCTCAGTGACTAGCTGTAATCAGAATGAATGGCCGAGCAGGTTTGAGGGGTTGAATGGTCTGCTCCTGCTCCTACCTTCAATGTGTCCATGTTGAGTTCTGCTAAACAGACTGGTTTCCAGTAAACCACTGCAACTGAGTTAGAAGCAGTCTGGGAAGCATGGCTCCAGCATTCTGAAAATTCATTCATTTTAAAACTGTTGTTGTGTAGAGAGAGAGAGAGTTAGCATTTCAGTGTTTAAGTGACAATAGAGTTCAAGAATGGGGACAAGGGAAAGACTGTGTTCTGGTAGAGTGCTAGGACAATTCAATAACATAAGGAATGATCATGTGGTCTGCAGTGAGCTTATGAGGCAAATATAGATACATGCCATGGATTCAGAGGAGGTGAAAATGGCTGTGGCAGTATAACAGACAGAGGGAAATGTGGGAAAGGGGAGAAGACACTGTCACCTGGGAAAGTGCTGATCATGTGCTGATTGGGTCTACCCTGAGGATGGGTCCATCTCATCTCCACTCCAGCGGCTCAGCAATGGCCATTCCTTACAGCCATCTGTCAATTGAAAGGAAATACAATGATTAAAGTTGAAAGTTATTGAAATCATTGGGTGGAATATTGTGGGAGACTGAGTGAACATGGGCTCTGGTGAGATTTGTTGCCAGAACTGGGCAAGAAATCTGGCAAGCCCCATCCTAACATCAGGAGGTCATGCACTGTCTTTTATGATTTTTCACAATTGGTTTCTTGCTCAGCAGCGGCAAGACACCAGTTAAAGGGGAATATTGCTTGTTGGTTGCCTTGGCGATGGTCCAGCTGGCCTCATTAATATTCAGCTGTCTGTCTTACCAAACTCGCCAAGCAAGTTAGACATTGACAAAACTCAACACAGAGCAGGCACCTGCTGACTCCTGCTCTTTGCTCATTCCAACCCAACTCCATGTTGAACACCGTGCATCAACATCTTGGGTCACACCCCACAGGCAATGGCCACAGACACCCCACATCTGCAGACACTGGCATCTGTCATGTGCCAACCTCTAAGTACTCTTATGGCACATGTCTGACCTACTCATACTCAACGCTGCCCCTCAGGCTGACCTGGTAACTCTCATTGTAACACTGCAGCAAGGATACTGTGTGTTCAGGGCCACACACATGGATTGGCCAGGCTGTATACCCGGGCTGTGTGCTAACTGTCACAGTGGTCACTCACTCTGAATCTACCTAAATGCTGACATCATCCCCACCTTGCCTTGCCTTTTTTGTGCTTAGCCCCCTCAGTTAGATACCAGACTGATACTACCATGCATGCTGTTTAGCACAGAGATGAAACCAGGAAGCTTGTCATGGTCATTAACAGGTCTCCATCAATTTGGGGGTCTGTGACACAGTGAGTCAAAGGCAGGCTCTGAAACCACTCCAAGGCTTGGGTGCAGTCAGTTCAACCTCTGGGGATGGTGCAATTGAGGATGCTTCCCCACGAGAAGGGATGAGGAGCTGAATGTTGGACAGCCCACCATCCATCTCCAGTCATTGTCTGATTGAGGGCTGTTTCTCTCCTAAAATGAGAGAGGGTTTAAGGGAGATGGAAGTGGGTGGCACAGCTGTTACTGTTGGCATAAGTGGGAATGTTTACTGAATGGGTGTACAGAGGGCATGCAGGGTTAGTGGTGTCATGGCTTGGGGGTGGGTGAGAGCGAGTGAGGGAAGATGGTTGACACAATTGTAAGAGCGATAGAGTTGAAACTTTATTGCTGGAACAGCACAGCAGGTCAGGCAGCATCCAGGGAACAGGAGATTCGACGTTTCGGGCACAGGCCCTTCTTCAGGAATGAGCAGAGAGTGTTCAGCAGGAGAAGATAAAAGGTAGGGAGGAGGGACTTGGAGGAGGGGAGTTGGAAATGTGATAGGTGGAAAGAGGTCAAGGTGAGGGTGATAGGTCGGATAGGTCCACCCTACTCCGACCTATCACCCTCACCTTGACCTCTTTCCACCTATCACATTTCCAACTCCCCTCCTCCAAGTCCCTCCTCCCTACCTTTTATCTTCTCCTGCTGAACACTCTCTGCTCATTCCTGAAGAAGGGCCTGTGCCCGAAACGTCGAATCTCCTGTTCCCTGGATGCTGCCTGACCTGCTGTGCTGTTCCAGCAATAAAGTTTCAACTTTGATCTCCAGCATCTGCAGACCTCACTTTCTCCTCTAAGAGCGATAGAGCATGAGCCTTAATGGGAGTTGGCTGCAGGAGCAGAAACAGAGAGAAAGAGAGAGAGAGAGGGTGAGGTATCGGAGAGAAGATGGCAGCAGTTTTGCAAGTGGAGTGGAGAAGGTCATTGACAGCACTGGGCATTCCCCCAGAGTGGCTGAGACTGCCGGGAGCTGGGTGGTAACCTTGGACCAGCCTGGGCACAGTCTGGTGTCACGACCTCCACTGCCCATCCTGGGAGGAGAGGACATGCTGTGTCTGCACCAGCCAATCCAGCAGGAGCTCCAGGGCACTGCCCACACAGTCTGCCCTTCACCCCTGTCTGCCATGTCTGGGGGTAAATGTCAGAGACCATGCAGAGCCGCCCCAGACTGACAATGATTGTCTGGGTGCACAATGGGCTTTCAAAGATGGTGCAGGGACAAGGGATGCTGGTGAATTCTGGGATATCTACTGAATGGTGAGTTCTTGTGGGAGTAATGTGTGGTAAGATTGGGCTGGGATAGGATGTGAGAGGTGCCCTAGGGATGGGATTGGTACTGACTCAAGAGTGTTTTGTCAGATCTGGAGGGAAATAGACCTTTCAGTGGAAATCCCCTTACCCCGCCAAAAGGTATGTGCAACTCAGACTTAGGTTTGAATCTTATTTTCTTTGGCTATGTTAGGGAGGGAAGAATTGGGAGCAGTTTCCACATCGTAGGTAGGAAGTATTTAGTTTAGTTGGAGTGGAATGTTGATTTACCAGAATGGTACGTGCACTCCAAGGACTGGATTACAAAGCAAAGTTACACCAACTAGATTTGTACCCTCTGGAATTTAGAAAGTCAAAGGTTGACTTGATTGTAGCTTTCAAGATATTAAGTGAAACAGAGAAAATAGATGGCAAGAAACAATTTCCAGTGGTTGGGGAGTTTAGGATTAGGACCCAGAATAAAACAGTTTGAGCCATTCCCTTCAGGAGTAATATTAGCGTCACCTAGTCTCAGGGAGTGACATTGTTCTTTAGGAATCAATTCCCTCTTGAAGTTCCCTTTTGTAGTCCCTGGTCTGTTTCACGTGCACTATGCAGCTCTTTAAAACAGATATGCACAAGTAGGTGCACATTACTGTATTTATTTCGAAGGTCTGCTTGTTGTACGTGGTCTCTAATTCCCTGTGCAGCACTTTCCTGAGTGCTGTGAAGCTGCATACTTGCACTCATTGAAGAGACAACACCAGATACAGTGAATCCACTCTACTGTTCCAAAGATATACCTCTGTCCAATATCTAAAACTGCACCCCCAAATATATATGTTCATGTTCACGTCCACTCTGACCTCCAACGCTCAGGGCTAAAAGTGGGAGTGAGTTGCCAACTTGAAATAAACTGAAGCCACATCTGACCGCTTGGTTGAAAATAATATTCTTTGTCCTATTCACAGAACGGCAGGGGATGTCTGCCTGCTGTCATGCCTTAACCAATGTCATTAAAACAAATAATCAAGACATTGTACCATTGTTGCTTCTGGGAGCTTGCTGTGCACAGTTTAGCTGTAGAATTTCCTACATTACAACAGTGATAAAGTCACCCTGAAAATACTTTTATTAGCTGTAAAGTGCTTCAGGATATTATGAGAAAGACTATACAGGTAGTTCTCCTACAATGTGTGTTTATTAAATGCGATTTGGCTGTAATGCGATTAGTGAATTGCAGACCTTTTTTTTATAAAGCGAACTCCTGTTCTCTGTTATGTAATTCCATTCCCAGCATTTACCTGAACAGCAAAACCCAGCCTCAGGACCCTCCGTCTGCAAAATTCAAATTCAGTGTGTTCAGCTAAAACAGGAATGCAATCAGCTCTGCAAGTCTTGAAGCTTAGCTTGAAACTGGGAATTGTAGTTTACATTTAGAAGGAACATTATTTCAAACTTGGGGGGGGTGAGAATCTTTGGGAGAACTGGAATTCTGCATCGGCATCACGTGGTCAGTCAGCTCATGCACTTTCTGCTGCAGAGCTTTGTGAAAGATCCTGTCACCAGTGATTTTAATGTTAAAGTGTTAAATTTATTGTAGTATTTTAAAAAATATGATTTAAGGGTTTATTTAAACTGTGCTATCATTTGTGTTAGGCTAACCATTGCTTTTGTTTTGATTTTTACCAATATTTTTGGTAATTCTCTCCAACCTTATTTTTCCCATAGGCCCCATATATTGTGTGATTTTCTATAACATGGTGCCACACAAGAACGCAACGACCGAGTTATAGGAGAGCTACCTATATAAAGGCCACTCAGCCTTTTTTCTTTCTCTGTCCTTAGTTTTCCATTAAATGCATTTAACCAAAGCTGAATTTGTTATTGCAAGTCCATTGAGAAAATACGGGGTTTACAGCAACCTTCTGCTTTGGGGGAAACAGAACTAAAATATAGAGTGGAGGGGAAAGAAATGATAGTGACAGTATAAACTGGGATATGAGATTACAGAAGCAGTCTGAGCAATTAATAACATTATGCATTCAGCTTACATGTACTTCCATCGCAAAGAATGAGGAACACTGTCATGGTATTACAATGG
>NC_057734.1:49640416-49650885 GCF_004010195.1 Chiloscyllium plagiosum
CCATTCTGACACACGGTTCTCAAGATCAAATCAGTATGGCCCCTTTTCTCATGGTATATTTGACTTTGGGATCTCCTTCAGGGTAGTTTCCTGCTTCCATTTTCACACTAATGTTTCACTGATTCTGAACTCCAACCCAGTTTTTTGATGAGTTGGAAAACTAGTAGCTTGAAAACAGTTTTATGCTTCATTCTTTATTGTGTGGAAAATCAGTTTCTGCTGTTGTCCACCATCTGTACTCTATGTTGGTACATCTTAAATGCCTGATAGACAACACGGTCTGTATCGCCTGCCTGACCTCCCTGAGGTGATGGATAAGATGATTAAAACACACACTTCTGAGGTGAAATGTTGACGCTAATTCCTAATGTGAGTGTTTCATATCCTTGCAATAAAGATTGGTGATATATGACTTGTACACCAAATTCAGACACAAGGTGCCAAATCATACAGTATGGAAGAGGCCCTTCATCTGCACTGACAAAAAAAATCCTCTAATTCTACACTCGTCCCTCTTTCCAGCACTAAGCCCAGAGCCTTGAATTTTATGACATTTCAAGTGCTTATCTAAGTACTTTTTAAAGGTTGTGAGGTTTCCAGTCTCAACTACTCTCCCAGGCAGCAGATTTTCAAATCCCCAACACCCTCTGAGTGAAAGCCATTTTCCTCAAATCCCCTCTGAACCTCCTGCCTTTCACTTGAAAAATTATTCCTCCTTCAACTAAAGGGGACAGCTAAAGTAGCTCCAGGCTCAGCTGAAAAAAAGCCTGCCACTAGTCTTGACCTCTTTCAAAATCTGGTTTCCAAAAAGAATCCTGTATTTCACCTGAAAAGCAAGAAGAATTTCCTTGTCTGCAAGAATATTACTGAGCCTTCAACTACAATTCACCTGCATCCAAGCTCCACATGAAAGGAATTCTGCCTCACCTGAAACTGCAAACCCACACTTGGATATTGACTTAATGGACGGCAGTTTACGTGTAGTGGTCATTTAAAGTTGTCACGCTTAATGTCATTTTGGTTGATCAAGGTTTATTGTTCAAGGACTATGTTTCTCTTCTGTGTCACTATTTTTATTTTAAAATCGTTGTCAATATCATCATCATCACAAATCAGCATCAAGGACCGTAGTTCCTGCATCCCAGGCATTCTCTCCCCGTTGATTCTGGCCATGAACAAATGGTCTTGCCTTCTTCTTGGCCTTCCCTCCTGGCCTCCTCTCCCCCAGCCTGGTCTCCTGGCTTGCTCCAGCCTGGCTTTGTCTTCTCCTGGCCTGTCCCTTGCCTTGGCCTCATCTCACCCTCAAACCTTGATTAGACCCAGCCTCACTCCCAACCCATTTTCACCAGTTAAGGTCTGATCTTCCCATCTGTGCCGATGGATCTTCATCCTTTGTGAATTGAAGCTTAAACCCTGGGCTCCAGGTAGTTGTAGACATTGGTCAGTGTAGGTACTCTTTGAAGTCTACCTACCAGTGTCTAACTATTGCCACCAGATGGGGCTTAGTTATCCAAAAGTATTGTGCAGTACAGGTGAGTAGATTTTGACATATATTGTATTTTGTTATTAGGATTTTGTTTTGTAAGTTAGTTACGAATGCAGTGTTCCATATGTAGAGTACGTTATTTCAACTTTTACACTTTTTTTCTGGGTGAGAAATGCACTGAGGGAAGTAACTCTCACTTTAACATAGATTCTGATAGGAAGACATTCTTCATTTTAAAGTTGCTTCATTTAATGTTTGGCTTTTCAGGAATGCAACCACACCTTTAAGTGAGGATTTTCTGCAAATTGTAATTGAAACTTCCTTTCTTTCTTTCATGTATGCCTGTGTGTTGGTATGCAATGCCATTTATTCTGCAGGTTGAATGCTTGTATAAATCATTTCTCTTTTGCTATAATGCCAAAGAGAACTTGTTGTGGGTCATTTAAAAATTGGATTTTACAAACAGCAGGTTTATTTAGGAGAGGGATTTCACCAAGATCTATTTTAAAAGGGAAAGAAAATTTTTTAAAAAGCACATTGCAAATCCCTCTTGTCCACGACTGTGTTAAAAACCATCATATTGTCTGTGCTTCATCTGTGACAGTGTGTGTGTGTGTGTGTGTGTGCACACACCATCTCGCAGCCTGTGCTTCATCTGTGACAGTGTGTGTGTGCACACACCATCTCGCAGCCTGTGCTTCATCTGTGACTGTGTGTGTGTGTAGAACATCTCGCTGTTTGTATTTTGTCTGTGATTGTGCATATACAGGGCGACCCCTGTATCCACGGCTCTGGTTTCTGCAGTTTCAGTTATCCCAGTTTACCGCTGCCCAAGCATATTATAGGGAATGTTCCAGAACCAGGGATCAGGAGGCTGCTGGGAAGATATATTTCCCTTTTAAATGAATGGGCTCACTCTTATCTTCTGTTTTGGGCTTCCACAGTATGTCTTGGAATATATCCCCCATGGGTATGGCGGAACTACTGTATTGTATACCATCTTGCTGTTTGTTCTATTATCTGTGACAGTGTGTAAATAAACCACCTCACTGCATGCACTTTGTGTAACTACTGTGTCATCTCTCCCTCAGGTGATGTGACAGTAATTAATGCCAGGGAGATGGCCCCACAGAAGGTGAGGCCAGGCTTACTCAATGGGTGTGGCCCTTATCCAAAACCAGGTAAAAACATATCGTGAATAGAAGATGGTGGCAGTCACAGATGTGAGGGTGATTCTAGGTGTAGTCCACTTCTCCCCTTCACCCCCTCCCCCAACCCCATGAAGCTAACAAGGGTAGGAAAGCCCAGGTAGAACTGTGGGTGGTGGAATGTTTAGGTGGAGCAATGGCAGGGGGGTGGGAGAACTGCAAGGGGCATAAGGTGTGTTGAAGGTTGAGGGCAGGGGTGGAAGGTTGGGGCGCAATGACTGGTGAATACTGATGTTGGGGAAAAGTGAGAAGATTGGGGAGAAGGTGGAGCAGAAACAGGAGAAGGAGAGGGGTATGAAGTTAGCGATTGGAGGATGGGAGAGAGTGTGGGGTGGGGAGGCTGAAGGTAAATGGAGTGTCAGGATGGGTGGGGGAGGGGTATGTGCACAGAAAGTGGTCCTGCTATGATTACAGGCTGTTTTTGTTTGTGATTCCACAACCAATCATTTAACTGAACTGGTTCTAACCAGTTTTGATGTTCCTGTCATGCCTCATTAATTGAACTCTGTCAGTTGGATGATTTCTCAGTGTTTATTATGTATAAACAGCCTCCAGTTGAGATATTTCTGACAAAAGAAACAATTCTCCCTCTGCTTACTGTATCAGAAAGGAGTTTGGGTTAGCTCAGTTGGCTGGACAACTGTCTTGTGATGTAGAGTAACACCAGCAATGTGGGTTCAATCCCTGCATTAGATGAGGTTACTATGAAGGATTCTCCTTCTCAGCCTCTCTCCTTGCCTGAGGTGTGGTGACCCTTGGGTTAAAGTTGCTACCAGTCATCTCTCTCCAATTAAAGTGCAGCCTTCTGGTAGGGATATGGCTGTTTTACTTTTACCTTTTTAACTATATCAGGGGCATTCATAATTTTAAAGCTCTCTGTTTGATCACCCTCAGCTTTGTTTATGTAAAGAAATTAGGTTGCCAGCTACTTATGCTGTCCTCCTGTATGTGTATGTTTGTGTATACTGTCACATTTCTGATACTAGCAATTCTTTTCTGCTCCTGTTCAATACCTCAGTAGCAGCCAGACAGCACACAGGATTCTCAATGTCATATAATCAAGGCTTGGTGCATGTTCAGCATAAACCTCTTCATGTTTGAGATCTATTCTTTTCGAAATAATTCCGGTTCTTGCTTTATTTTCTTATGATCTTGTCAATCTGTGGTGCAACGTTCCAGTGATTTGTGTATTTGTACATTCAAATCTCTTTGCTCCTCTACCCCAACTATATTCTCCTTTGCAAAATTATATCCCCCCCCCCGCCAGGCCCTGATCCTACATCACCCTTCAATCTCTGGTACCCAACATCCCAAGCCCACAGGATCCAACACCAAACCCCCAGACTCAATGTCTCCTATCCATCCTGACCTGTGCTAAACACTTGATCAATAGCCTGCCCCTTGCAGCTACCCATCTGGCACCCATATCCTACTCAACACTTGGCACCATGCATACTTGGCACTGCAAAAATGGTACCTTACCCTGTATCCAATTGACACCCTAGCCTCTAAAGACCTGGCACCCTATCTCTATCCACCTGAGCATTTATCCACCTGGCACATTGCCTTCAACTCACCTAGCACCCTATTTACCTGGCAACATCTGCTTGGTAACCTACACTCCCAGCAGTCTGGCTTTTCTCTAATCTTACATACGTATCCTTTCATAGTGTCGCCATAATATTGGCTTTTTCCATTTCAGAATAGAGCTGCTGACTATTGTGATGGTGGGTGAGGGATAGGTGACATAGTTTTCCTTCTCCAGTCTTCTTTACACTGAAGGACTTGTCAGAATGGAGATAACGCTTGCATTTTTGGACAAGCCTTGATAGGAATCTCCTGTCAGAAACATGGAGACCTCTCCCAATACATAAAAAAAAACTGACAGCAGGGTGGCAATCTACGTGATTGCCAACCCTTAGAAAATCCAGCTGCTTTTGTAACACAAGAGACCTAGTCATATTAGGGAGTGAGAGAGAAATACTTTAAAATGAGTGGTTTCGAGACTGGATAATGAGCACTGTGGCTGCACAGTTCTTTTCTTTCTACAGTTATAATATCAACAACCACCTGATGAAGGAGCGACGCTCCGAAAGCTACTGCATCCAAATAAACCTGTTGGACTATAACCTGGTGTTATGTGATTTTTGACTTTGTCCACCCCAGTCCAACACCAGCACCTCCAAGTCCTAACAATTACTTGTATTTATACATCCACTCAACATACTTGTTTTGAAAGAATGTTATCGATGCAGCGTCAGAGGAGGAGATCTTAGAACAAATGATAATACTTGGTCAAATAGGTACATTTTTGGAGCGGCACAGCGGTTAGCACTGCTGCCTCACAGCAAATGGGTTGACTCCTGCCTTGGGCGACTGTCTGTGTGGAGTTTGTATGTTCTCCCCGTGTCTGCATGGGTTTGCTCCCACAGTCCAAAGATGTGCAGGTCAGGTGAATTGGCCATGCTCAATTGCACATAGTGTTACGTCCATTACTCAGGGGTAAACATCGGGGAACGGGTCCTGATGGATTACTCTTCGAGGGTTGGTGTGGACTTGTTGGGCCAAATAGCCTGTTTCCGCACTGGAGTTTAATCTTTTAATCTTAAGGAGAAAGGGGGAACCAAGGGTAAGGTTTAAGGAAAGAACTGGTACAAGCAGGGACTCAGAAAGTAGAGGCTTCTGTTTAATCCAGTTTGGTTATTTTTACTGAATAACTGGAATGGTTTGCCACTGATTGAATGAACCACAAGGATGATTTGTGTATGTGTTAACTCCAGATCCAGGTGGCCAATGGGTTGCTGTTCCAGGCGAACTGAAAGGTTACTGGGAAGCCCACAAGAGATTTGGAAAATTATCATGGAAAGCCCTGTTTGAACCTTCAATACAGCTTGCACAAAAAGGATTCCAGACCCCAACATTTCTAAAGAAGCTTTTAGATAATGGATTCATTCGCAGTAGACTAAACCATTCAACACTGCGGTAAGTAAGGGCTCCACACAAGATCACATGATTGCAGTCATCTCAAAACCAACACTGAATGTAGTTATTCTATCACACAATATTTTGATCGAACACAAAAACAACAGCAGTGTCAAAAAGGACGTGCATTTCAAAATAGCCTTTAACATAGTAAAAACACTCACAAACTTCACAGTCGTGTTAGCGACCAAAAGATGACCTGAAGACTGAAGTAAACAAAGAACTATGGATACTGGAAATCTGAAACAAAAATCAAGATTGGTGCAGAAACTCAGCAGCTCTGGCAGCATCTGTGGAGAGAAAGCAGAGTTAATGTTTCAGGTCCAGTGACCCTTCTTCAAAACTGATAATAACTAGGAAAAGGTGATATATATATACTGAAGATGGGATGGGGGGGAGGAGTGAGCCAGAGGTGAAGGTGGAACCCCGGGGTAAACAAAGGGATGGTTAATGGTAGACCAGGGAGAGAGATAATGACGACCATAAATGGATGAAAATGGGTTGATTGCGCAGAAAGCTGCCCATGTCGTGACAAGACCTGGCACATAAGGGTAGATAAAGGACATGGAAGAAGGTGTTCAGACCCTAAAATTATTGAACTCAATATTGAGTCCTGAAGGCTGCAGGATGCTCAGGTGGAAAATGAGATGCTGTTTTTCTCCCATGTTCCCTAGCCAACATTTCTTTCTCGGGCCTGCTGCTGTGCTTCAGTGAGACGCAGCCTAATCAGGAGGAACAGCACCTCATTTTCTGCTTTAGTTTTACAAAACCCTGGTTAGACCCACTTGGAACACTGACAACAGATCTGGGCACCAAACCTTAGGAAGGATATACTGGCCATGGAGAGAGCGAGCACAACATAGGTTTACGGAATGATACCTAGACTTCAGGGGCTAAATTATGAAAAGAGTCATATAATCAGACCTCTTTTTGTAGAATTTAGGTTTTAGAAGGTTGTTGGGTTGGTGGAGGTTGCATACATAAGGGGCAGTTGCTCAGTGAAACAGAATTCATTCTCATTCCATGCCCCCCCACCCCAGTACTTCACACAATACTTTGGTCTCTGTAAGACGGGTGATATATCCCTCTTGCCTTTATCATTTCTCATCCCTACCCAAACCACTTCCACATCTTCATTTCCTGAACTTAGAATGGAGGAACAGAAGTAGGCCATTCAGTCCCTTAATCCTGTCCTGTCATTCAGTGGAGACTATGGCTAATCTACGGCCTAACTCCATATACCTGCCTTTCACTCATGTCCTTAGTTGTATTATCTCAGCTTAAAAATTAGCAACTGACGTGGCATCAACTGCCATTTATGGAAAAGAGTTCCAAACATTTCCCACCCTTTATGTGTAGAAATGCTTCCTAACATCTGTCCTGAACAGTCTGGCTCAAATTCTCAGACTATGTGTCCTAGTTCTAGACTCTCCAAACAATGGAAATAGTTTATCTTTATCTACCCTGTCTTTTCCTGTTAATGTCTTAGAGATTTCAATCAGATCACCTTTAACTTTCTAAATTCTAGAGAAAACAGACCTAATTTGTATTATAAAACAAAGAACTATGGATGATGGAAATCTGAAACAAACCAGAGAGTGCTGGAGAAACTCAGCAGGTCTGGTAGCATCTATGGAGAGAGAACAGAGTTAATGGTTCTAGTCTAGTGATCCTTTTTCACAAATTTGTGTCTCTCCTCCTCTCTCCCTATTTTGTCAATTCCGTTGTTCATTAAGAGAATGACCCCTCCACCTCTCCCTAGCTTCTTGTCCACCCTAAATGCCATATGCCCTTCAATATTCGAAACCCAATCTCATCCTGCAGCAATGCCACTGTAATGACAGTACATGTTTCTACATCTTTGCTAGTTTGAACCCTTGTCCCTTTATTAGTGCATTATCCTTTCTATTTACCTAGTTATACAGTTCACTAGAATGCTGGCCTGTTATTGTGAAAACTGTGCTAATGGTACAGCCCCCATTTTTGGTGCCTCATGAACCTGAATACTCTTCTCCCATCTTATTTGGCCTGTGCCAATTTGTATGTGATTTAATTAATAATCCAGAGATAATTATTTTCAAGCCCAGCAGATACATTGGTACATTGTTTGTCCAGACTTTGGGTTTAATAAGCAAAGGGCTATTCACATAGCTCATTAATCTAGTAGTGAGCACAGGGTTGTGGATGAATGGGACTTGGTGTGAGATTGGAGGTAGGAAGCTGTTAAAATAATACATCGAGAAGATATCCACAAGTAAATTGATAGTGTGCTGAAAGTAGCTGCCTGAGGAAACCAAACCACTTTAATAGTACTAGCACCTTGATAGATATTTTTGAGCACAGCAGCAGGTGATTGAGTTGAATTGGAAGATGGTTCAGGGATTTAAGTTAATCAGGCATATTTTTATTTTAGTTCACTGTTTTACAACCATACTGGTCATCCACGTGAGATTGTGAAGAATGAACAGCTTGCAAAAACACTGAAGATTATTGCGGAACAGGGGCCTGATGCTCTCTACAATGGCGTAATTGGACATGATCTCATTTTGGATCTACAGGAAGAAGCTGCTAATAATTTAGGTATTTCTCTCATTTTATCCTTAGGCATAATACAAGTGGAAAGTTAAGGGTGATGCCCTTAGCCAATGCTGTAAGGATGGCAGTTAGGGAAATTCAGTTGGTCCAGTTTCTGATTTTTCAGTCTCATAATTTTAACAGACAGAACATCTGCGAATGTGTACATGTGGTTTGCTACTTTCAATCGCATTCCTGGGGAGAAATTGGGTCATGGAAGATTTTCATGTTTTGTTGTTGCTCCTAATCTCGCTATTACGAGGGGACATAGCTTTAAATTAAGGGGTGGTAGGTATAGGACAGATGTTAGGGGTAGATTCTTTACTCAGCGAGTCGTGAGTTCATGGAATGCCCTGCCAGTAGCAGTGGTAGACTCTCCCTCTTTATGGGCATTTAAGGGGGCATTGGATAGGCATATGGAGGATAGTGGGCTAGTGTAGGTTAGGTGGGCTTGGATCGGCGCAACATCGAGGGCCAAAGGGCCTCTACTGCGCTGTATTTTCTATGTTCTATGTTCTATGTTCTACGTTCTAAATCTCAAAGAATGCAATTCCAATTGATTTCTCTTCAACTGGCATATTAAACTTTTTGACACAATTTCACAATTTTTGCGTTGATCCAGTGATAGTGAAGCAAAAGTGATATATTTCCAAGTCAGGATGGTGAGTGGCTTGGAATTGAACATGAAGGTGGTGGTGTTTGCCATTTTTCTTTCAAGCCCTTGTCTTTCAAGTTGCGAGTGTGGTGGGTTTGGAAGGTGATGGCTGAAGATCTTTGGTGGCCTCCTGCAGTGGAGTTTCTTGTTAATAGTACATACTACTGCCACTCAGCCTTGGTGGTGGATGGAGTGGATGGTCGTGAATGTGATGCCAATCAAGTGGGCTGCTTTGTCCTAAATGGTGTCAAGCTTCTTGAGTGTTGTTGGAATTGTCCCCATCCAGGCAAGTGGGGAGTACTCTATCACACTCCTGACTTGTGCCTTATTGATGGTGGACAGGCTTTGGGGAGTCAGGAAGTGACTGTAGTATTAGAACATAGAACATAGAACATAGAAGAATACAGCGCAGTACAGGCCCTTCGGCCCTCGATGTTGCGCCGACCCAAGCCCACCTAACCTACACTAGCCCACTATCCTCCATATACCTATCCAATGCCCCCTATCTAAACCCCTAATCATCTTGTACACCTCTATCAAGTCACCCCTAAACCTTCTTTTCTCCAATGAAAACAACCCCAAGTGCCTCAGCCTTTCCTCATACGATCTTTCCTCATATTCTCGCCTCTGGCCTGCTGTTGTAGCCATTGTATGTATGTAGTTGGTCCAGTTGAGTTTCTAATCAATGGTAAAGCCAGGTATGACTCAAGTCAGTGGAGATTTTTCCTTCAATTCCCATTGAATGCAGTTTTGCTAGGGCTCCTTAATCCTTCCTTGATACTAATTTTAGTTGGGGAAGGGATGCTCGGGAAAGATATGTCTATTTCCAAAAGAAAGAGATATGCTGGCAGAACAGGGAAAGTATTTTGATACTGATACCCAGACTAAAATGAAAAGTGACAGTACAAACATAAGGAAACAGCAGCAAATAGGATCAGAGAAGGAAAAAATTGCCAAAACAATAAAGTCAATGAATTTGGACAGGAAGTTGTAGAATCTATATATGTGGAGGTAAGAAATAATCAGAGAAAGAAGATGCTAGGAGGAGTGATTGGACAGGTTGAGTGAGTGTGCAAATGCATTGCAGATGCGGTATAATGTGAATAAATGTGAGGTTATCCATTTTAGGAGCAGAAATAGAAGGCAGACTATTATCTGAATGTCTGTAAATTGAGAGGGGAATATACAATGTTACCTGGGGTTCTTGTACACTGGTCGCTGAAGGTAAACATGCAGGTCAGCAGGCAACAAGAAGTGCAAATGATATGGTAGCCTTTATAGTGAGAGGAGAGGAGTAGGACAGTTTTGCTGCAATTGTACAGGGCATTGGTAAGACCACACCCAGAGCTGAAAATGTGTTGCTGGAAAAGCGCAGCAGGTCAGGCAGCATCCAGGGAACAGGAGAATCGACGTTTCGGGCATAAACCCTTCTTCAGGAATGAGGAAAGTTTGTCCAGAAGGCTAAGATAAAAGGTAGGGAGGAGGGACTTGGGGGAGGGGCGTCGGAAATGTGATAGGTGGAAAGAGGTCAAGGTGAGGGTGATAGGTCAGACGGGGGTGGGGG
>NC_057734.1:49651534-49653671 GCF_004010195.1 Chiloscyllium plagiosum
GACCTCTCCGCCCCCACCCCCGTCTGGCCTATCACCCTCACCTTGACCTCTTTCCACCTATCACATTTCCGACGCCCCTCCCCCAAGTCCCTCCTCCCTACCTTTTATCTTAGCCTTCTGGACAAACTTTCCTCATTCCTGAAGAAGGGTTTATGCCCGAAACGTCGATTCTCCTGTTCCCTGGATGCTGCCTGACCTGCTGCGCTTTTCCAGCAACACATTTTCAGCTCTGATCTCCAGCATCTGCAGACCTCATTTTCTCCTCAAAGACCACACCCAGAGTACTGTGTACAGTTTTGGGCTCTTTATTGGAGGAAGAATATTCTGGCTATGGAAGGAATATAGTAAGGATTTACCAGACCGATTCCTGGGATGGCAGGGCTGATGAATAAGGAGAGATTGATTCAGTTAGGATTGTATTCAATGGAGTTTAGAAGAATGAGGGGGGAATCTCATTGAAACTTGTACAATTTAACAGCGCTAGACATGGTAGGTGTAGGACAGATATTTCTCAATGATGGGGGAGTCCAGAACCAGCAGTTACAGTCTTAAGGATGCAGGGTATATCATTTAAGACACAGATGAGGAGAATTTTCTTCACTGAGTGGTAAGCCTATGAAATTCTTTGCTACAGAAAGCAGTCAAGGCCAGAACATTGTGTGATTTCAAGGAGTTGGATATAGCATTTGAGATGAAAGGGATCAAAGGATATGAGGGAAAAGTGGGAATAGGCTATTGAGTTGGATGATCAGTGATGATCATAATGAATGGCCGAACAGGCCTACTCCTGCTCTTATTTTCAATATTTCTGAGTAGTTGACAAGCTGTAGGACAGGGAATAAATTAGGAGATACTGAGAACATGTAAAAGAGGCAGTACATTAATTGTGGTTGTTTTTAATTTTCCTAAAAATGAGAAAGTCAGGTTGCCACAAGGAAGAATTCGTAGACTGTATTTAGGACTATTTTCTCGAACAGTACGTGTTGATCCAATCAGGGATCAGGCTATTTTGAATCTTGTGATGTGAAATGAGACAGGTTCAGTAAGTAATGTCAGCGTAAAATCACAAAAGGGGTGGCACAGTGGCTCAGTGGCTAGCACTGCTACCTCACAGCACCAGGGACACGGGCTTGATTCCAGTCTCGGACAACTGTGTGGAGTTTGCACATTCTCCCTGTGTCTGCATGGGCTTCCTCTGGGTGCTCCAAAGATGTGCAGGTCAGGTGAGTTGGCCATGCTAATTTGCCCATAGTGTTAGGTGCATTACTCGGGGTAAATATAGGATAGGGAATGGGTCTGGGTGGGTTACTCTTCGGAGGGTCAGTGTGGACTTGTTGGGCCAAATGGCCTGTTTCTATACTGTAGGGAATCTAACCTAAAATATCTCCTAGGAAACAGCGACCAAAGCATGGCAGAACTTAGGAATCAGTTTGAGGGAGGAATGAGAAACAACTGTGCTAAATTGTAATAAAGGGGTAATTACAAATGAAAGTAGGGCCGAGCTGGTAGGTGTGGGCTGGGAAAGGAGTTCAGCAGAAACATTGGTTGAGAAGCAATGGCAGGTATTTAAGAAAATAGTTCATGACTCACAGCAAAGATATATCCCAGTGGGGGAGAAAAGATTCTCGGAAAGGGATGAACTGACCATGGTGAACCAGAGAAATTAAAGATGTTTGCTTTATTGTTTTCCTTTCAATTTGATACTATGTGGTAAAGATTAGAGGAAAGACCTTGTCTATTCACCCCATTATTGCCCCTCATGATATTATAAACCCTCCATAAGATCAGCCCTCAGCCTCTGATGCTCCAGGGAAAATAGCCCCAATCTATTCAGCCTTTGCCTGTAGTTCAAACTCTGGATTAGTGGTGCTGGAAGAGCACAGCAATTCAGGCAGCATCCGAGGAGCTTCGAAATCGACGTTTCGGGCAAAAGCCCTTCATCAGGAATAAAGGCAGAGAGCCTGAAGCGTGGAGAGATAAGCTAGAGGAGGGTGGGGGTGGGGATAGAGTAGCATAGAGTACAATAGATCAGTGGGGGAGGAGATGAAGGTGATAGGTCAGGGAGGAGAGGGTGGAGTGGATAGGTGGAAAAGGAGCTGGGCAGGTCAGACAAGTCCGGACAAGTCAAGGGGACAGT